>NW_007727587.1:232306-246126 GCF_000696425.1 Galeopterus variegatus | reverse complement strand
AAAAAAAAAAAAAAAGAAGTTTTGTTGTTTCAGGGGGTATATTGAATTCTTTAATCCATTTTGAGTTGACTTTAGTGTATGGTGAAAGGTATGGGTCTAGTTTCATTCTCCTGCATATTGATATCCCAGCACCATTTGCTGAAGAGGCAGTCTCTTCCCCAGTGTATAGGCTTGATGCCTTTGTCAAAGATCAGATGGCTGTAGATGTGTGGGTGGATTTCTGGATTCTCTATTCTATTCCATTGATCAGTGTGTCTGTTTTTATGCCAGTACCATACTGTTTTGGTTATTATAGCTTTGTAGTATAGTTTAAAGTCAGGTAGTGTTATGCCTCCAGCTTTATTTTTTTTTGCTCAGCGTTGCTTTGGCTATGCGTGGTCTTTTATTATTCCATATAAATATTTCATTCATTTTTATAGCTGGATAGTTCTTTCCATTTCTGAGAAAAATGTCATTGGAATTTTGATGGGGATTGCATTATCTTTAAATGCAAAACAGTCCACTCTTCACTAGGACCATAATACATAATACTCATACTTGACAGGAAGATTGGCAAAGAAAAAAGGCTCCAGACTCTTCAATTGCAAGAGGGGTTAAAACAAGAGGGGGGGGGGGGGGAGTCAGTATGAAGGTAATAGAGAAACCTAAATCCTAAAACCAAATTTCCAAGCACTAATAGCAGCAGAACCCAGGGGAAATATCTCAAGTTATGTTCTTTCCAGATTAAAAAAAAAAAAAATTAGTCATGTTCTGCATGTTCAGCCAAATTACTGGGCACTTGCGAGGCAGAATCTCCACTGGGGGAGCCAAACAAGGGCAGAACACACGTGAGCACACATTCTAGATTCGGCTCCCTGTCTGCTGTCATCAGGAGCCAACACTACACACAAGGTCTGAGGAGTAAGAGGTAGAGTATTTAAAGACCAATTTGACCACAGAAAGGAAGAAAAGAAGGTATTTGACTTTCTTTTGTGAAAACAGAAACATCACAGTACATTTGACAAGTATACAGCTAAACCGCTATTTTAAACAAAGAAGCTAAATTTTAGAAATACGTTACTTTGGGAATCCACAGCAGATACTCTGTGATTCCTGAGAAAATGCAACATTTTAGAAGAACACTTATCCAATATTAAGATTCTTTTTACACAAGGAAATGAAAGGCATCATTTTATTCTCAAAATGTGTCATGCTCTCTGAAGTGCGGTCATATACTGAATCGAAGTCTGCATTCACTCATCCTCCCACACTTGGGAAATAGAGCCTCATCATGTGAACAGGCCAGACATTTAAAAGACACTAAAATCCTCCAGTTTTCCCATACTCCAACACAAACAAAAACGAATTCATTTGTCTGATCCTTTCTCAACTCAAAAAAATTTTAATCTAATTACTGAAACTTGGAAAAGGACATTCTTATTCATTTTATTTCCTCTTTGCTAAGAATTAAAAGGAAGTCTTGTCTTCTAACAGAATATTAAACTGCCAACGTCTGCCACTTTTGATTACTGCATTTTTCTAAATATTTGTGTTAAAATAAATGTAATCATAAAGATTTGACAAATGAAACTATTAACGTATTTCTTAGCATATAAAAATACACTTTGTTTTATTAAAAGTGGGAGAAAGTAGGCCGGCCCGGTGGCGCACTGGATAGTGCGCCGCTTGGGAAGCGCGGCGGCGCTCCCGTCCGAGGGTTCGGATCCCACGTACAGACCGGCTCCCGCTCGCTGGCTGAGCGAGGCGCGGGAGCAACGCCGAGGCTTGCGATCCCGTCGCCGGTCTCCAGTCCGGTGCGGGGGCAACACTGGGGGTTGCGATCCGTTGCCGGACACGGAAAAAAAAAAAAAAAAAAAAAAAAAAAAAAAAAAAAAAAAAAAAGTGGGAGAAAGTATTAATCTCAAAAAGAAAATATAACCTAGCTCAGTTCTTAAAATAATAAATATATATGCTTAATGAATATTTATGGAAGAGAAAAGATGTTTTTCTCTTTGCACTCTATGGCAATAAGATCCTCATTCAGTGGATGAAAGAATGAAACCTACCTATCAGGCCAGATGCCTTCAGCTGCAAGTTGCAGGACACCTCTATTCACCATTTAAACAAGAAGGGCATTTACTGTCCCATGTGACAGGAAGTTTAGGCACAGGGAGGCCCCTGGGTGGGTTAAATTCAACATCACCATAGAGAATCCAGTTGGTCATCCTCAGTGTGCAGGCTTGGAACCGGACAGACTTAAGGGACATCATGAACGTAAACTGGTACCTACCCAGGCCCCCAACAAAGTCTAAGGCATAAGAAAAGGAATTGTCTTCTCCTTGTATATTTACTTAAGAAGGAAGAAAGTTCTCCTGCAAACTGCCCTTCACATTGGCCAGACTTGGGTTATAACCCACCCCTTCTCCAATCAAAGATAGGAATAGAGGGATTATCTTCCCTGCTCAGACCATTTAAGACTCACCCCTTTGTGGTGATAAGGTCCCCGTCCCTGATGGTTATCTATCTGAACAAATCATGGTTCTGTGAGCAAGGAAGAAAAGGAGGATGGATTTGTGATAGGGGACCAACAGTGTCTTTTACACAAAGTCAACTACGACTATAACAATGATCACAAACTACACTGGCAATGAGCAAGAGAGAAATAAACAGGTTGATCAGTCCTTTCCCCACCCTCCCATTTTATGGTTTCAAATCAAGGGCTGTTATTTAAGTTACATTTTATGGAAAGGAAAAAAATATTTTTTAAAGTCTATCAGTCACCCTAGTACTTAAATAACTATAGAAACAGCTAAAGAGTTACTACTTTAATGAACACTCAATATTATCAAATTGTGGTTTTAAAGAACTTCCAGAATGTGAAATAATAAATGGAATCCAGATGCTCACTAAAACACGAAAACAAGATTGTTTTTACTTCATAGCAACCAAATGGGTCAACCCATTTCCTCCTTCAGAGAATTCTCAGAGGACCACAAACTCCACTCAAAGAGCATGTGTTTCATATGTATCTGTCCACAGAAAAAGGAAACTCTGCTGTCCAAAATAAACGGAGAATATTATATGTTCCCATGAAAGTGAATTATAAAATTGTAGTAAGGCTGTGTCTACACACTGCCAAACATCTGTATGAAAACTGAGGGAGAAAAAAATCACTAATTACCTAGATGTGGGGAAATACTTTTCAATCATCATCAAAATGCTTAGTTTTATAGCAAATTGCTGATTTTATTTATTAATTACAGGAATAAGTTTTACAAAAAGAAGAGTACAGTGGTTAACAATGTTGAGAGTTTAAGACAGAAACTTTTATTTTCTCCTATTTGAACAGCACTCCTGGTGACTTATTGAAAACTATGTCAGCTAAGAGAGTAAATTTGCTCTGTAAAAATAAATTACAAAATCCTCTTAGCCAACTGAATCAACTCAGGTGATTCTCTCCTAATATTTACATAATACTGAAAGATATTTATCCAAACAAATGCTTGCTTAATTGTCTCCAGCCAAATTATAAAACACTACATAATCTCATGTCTACTCTATCATGTCAATTGGGGATCTGACATTAACTATAAAAAGTTTATGTTTGGTAAACTTCAAAAAGCAGGACGGAGAGTCATGTATTTTCTACTCTCACTTAAAGAATTTACTATTTTCCCACAAACTCAAAATATTTATTTTAAGCAGCTTTTAGAGTGCTTTGATAAAGCCTACTTTTAAAATTTCATTTTACTTCAAAAGTTTCAATAGTCCTATATTACAAACTGACAAACCTGCTTCCTAAAGAATCTGCCAATAATTTCTACCTATTGAGAAAGGTTTTTACCTATTGGTAAACTAATCTACCTCTCCCCAAAGTTACTTATACTAAGAGTATGAGCATGCAAACAGCATTATTATTCTAACAGACCAGTTATGAATTACTGCTGATTCTCCATCAAAATGACTTTGAAAAATGTTTCGTTGCACAACAAACACATCTTTCCTTCACTGAGCTCCAACCACTCTGGCTTCCTCTCTATTCTCATAACAGGACAAACTTCCATTTAAGGGCCATGGCACGTGCCTTTCTTTCACAAGGACACACCTTTCTCCCACTCACTCAGTAGCCCACTCCAATCTAGCTAGCTCCTTACCTCTCCCCAAACTGTTTCTCTTTAAAGTCATCAAATCCAGTAGACACTTCCCCATCTTCACTTTATTCTACCTCTCAAGTTCATCCCACACAGCTGACCACTCTCTTTTCTTAAAACACTCCTCCTCCCCTAACTTCTGCAATTCCACACCAAGCTTCAAGGTTTCCTCAACCTCTCTGGTTACACTGTGTCAGTCTCCTTTGCTGCGTTGTCCTCAGTCCTGGAATTTTTCTCCGCTATCTCAACTCTCTCCCTTAAGTGGTCTCATCATTCCCATGAATTAAAATCCTCCCAATGTTCTTCTACCCAGACCCACACGCCCAACTGCCTACCTACCATCTCCACTTGGATATCTCAAAGACAAGCCAAATTTTGAATACCAAAATTGAACTCCTAAGATTCCACTTCTAGTAAAAGACAACTAGTTTGTTGCAGACCAATCTTTCTGCCAAGAACAACTAAAAAAGCTGAACAAATTATAAGAAACTGTTTGAAGGCACCAGAGAGATACCGATGTGTGAGGACTTAGGCAGCCAAGATCCCAGAGAGAAGTGAAGTACAAAGAAGTGAGCCTAATCACCTGAGCCACTTTTCTCCTTGAGGCATTTGTGCCAATTCACAAAATTGGCAGAAATGCCAAAGTACCAAACAGAAACAACTGACTAAGAATCCAAGAAGGTCAGCAGAATCTCCACCAGCCTTAGGAACATGGAGGTACGAAAATTAGAGTTCAGGAGCTGCCAAGTAGAAGAGGCCCTAGTAAACATTTCAGGCTTTCAGTTGGGCCACTGAAGGCTACACCCAACAAGAAGGATAAACCAGAAGTAGACAAATCCTCATAACTTTAAAGTGATATGCCCTCACCTTAACTGCCTGCCAGAAGTCTCTCTTGAGGAAGACACTTGCCAGAGCTTTGAATTATGTCTACAATTTTTCATACACATTGTCCAGAATTTAATTAAAGCTCAACATGCATATCTAGAGTCAAGATCACATGACTGAAAACCAAGGGTAAAATATGCAAAAGAACAGACTCAAAGGGCATCCAAACATTGGAATTATCAGACAAACATTATAATAATGATAATTAGCATAATAAAGAAATTAGTTGACAAGATGAAATTTCCAGCAGAAAATTGGAATCTAAAAAAAGAATCAAAAAAACTAAAAAAGACAATAATGGAAATTAAATAGCCAATAGGTGGGTTTAACTGCAATTAGAGCTGAAAAAAGGATTAATACAGTGGAATGTAGGAAAGAAGAAAATATACAGAGTGAGGCACAGAGAGATAAAAGAATGAAAAACAGGAAACAGTCTAAGACATATAGGACACAATGACATAAAGGACACATCTAATGTACATGTAATTAGAGCCCCAGAAGGAGAAGAGAGAGGGAATGCAGCAGGCACAATAAATGAAGAGATAAGGGCCAAGAATTCCTCAAATCTAATTTAAGATCAAGCCTTGTCACAGCATTACCAAAAAGAAGAACTAATCCCAAGCAGGACAGAGTCAAGGAAAACTACACATCTGAACACATTACAATAACACAGCTGAAAAGCAAAGCCAAAGAAAAAATCTCAAAAGCAGCCTAAAGGGGGAGAAAGACACACTAACTTCAAAAGAGCAACAATAAGACTGACACAGCTGATTTCTCCACAGAAACAAAGGAAGCCAGAGGCAATGAAATGATCCCTTCAAAGCACTGCAAGAAATTAACTTGACAACCTACAACGGTATACCTGGTAAAACTATCCTTCAAAAGCAAAGGCAAAGTAAAGACATTTTTGATAAAAAAAAATAATTAAAATAAACTCTCAAAATAGTTTTCTCCTCACTAAGTAGTACTGCTGCCTACCTAGTCACACAAGTCAGAAATCTAAAGTCACCTTTGAGTCCTATTGTTCCTGCACCTCTAACCTCCTCCAAGCTGTCAGTATGTCCATTTGATTCCCCACAATACATTTCATCATTAGTAAAGCAATGCAAATTAAAGCAATATGCAGTTTCTTACTCATGAGATAGGCGAACATTTAAAAGTCCTAAAAATAGCAAGTGTTGATTAGATGCTAAGAATGCTGGGAAGTAAGAACACTACTCACAAGCTCCTAATGAGAAAGCAATCTGTCAATTATCTAGAACTGAAAGCATGTCTACAACCAAGGATTGCATTCTAGAGATATACTCTAGATAAACTTACACATTTGTGAGAGAAGACAAGCCTAAGGAGCTCACCTCAGCATTGTTTGTAATACCACCAATGTAAAATCAACATATAAAAGTTCAACACAGGACAAGACAGATAAAATGTAACAGTAGCTAAAAAAAATAAACAAGGTCTATATATAATAACATGGATACTCCTGAATGCAAGCTGCAAAAATTACATACAGTATGATACCAGTTTCATAATTTTTTTAAACAAACCAAAAAGAGACCTATATATTGTTTATGGACACACACACATACACATCTGTTATACGAGAATTATACCAGAGGACCCCACATCAAATTCATAATGGTTGCTTCTCAGAAATATAAAAGGAAGAAGAGAAATAGGACTAGGAATTGCTAGACAAAAGTGACTTCAACTTTATTCAATATTTATTAACAAGCATTTACTGAAGGTCTGCTATGCACTAAGCAGTGTTCTAGGTCTTGGAGACATAGCTGTGGATAAAAACAGAAAAAATTCTTGCTTTCACTGAACTTACATTCTAAGAGAGAAAAGACTGACAATAAATACACAATAGACAAGGGGTGATAAGGACTAAAAAGAAAAATAAAGCCAGGAAAGAGGGACAATGGGGTGCTACCTTAGGCTAGTCAAGGAAGACCTCCATGTTAAGAAGACATTTGATTAGAAACTTGAATGAAACATGGAAGCACCACATGCAGGTGTCTAAGGGGAAACCACTGCAGGGGCAGCAAGTGCAAAGGCACCGAGGCAGTGGTGTGCTTAACAAGTTCTCAGAGCGGCAAAGAGACCATTGAGTGCGGCCAGAGTGGAATGGGGAGAAGAGTGATGGGAAATGTCAAAGAGCAGGGGACTAGAGCAGGGGTCAAGGACAGCCCCCAAGGTAAGAATGGTTTTTATATTTTTAAAGAGTTTTTTAAAAATAAAATAAAGGATTTGTGACAGAAACTGTATGTGGCTCACAAAGCCTAAAATATTTACTATCTGGCCCTTTTACAGAGTTTGCAGGCCCCTGGACTAGATCATGTGGGCGGTGGTAAGGTCTGTGGTCAGGACTCTGAATTAGATGAGAGTAATGACATGACCTATGCGTTAAAGGGATCACTCTCCCTGCCATTTCCTATATCTCAACCACCCCATGCCCCACCCCAGTCACCCTCCTTCTCTCCCTCAACCTCCTGTTTACTGAATTTAGCATAATTTGCAATTATTTTATATACCTGTTTACCTTTTTTTGGTCTGTCTCCCCATTTAAACATAAGCTCCATGAACGCAGGAAATTGGTCTGCCTTAATCACCACTACAGGCCTTGTGCCCATTATAGGACCTGGCATTTGGTAGGGACGCTATCAATATTTGAATAAATAAATAAGAGCATATTCTATAAAAGAATATGCTCTAAGTGTAACCTAAAAGAATCTATCCTGTTCACTTTTTTTTTTTTTGTCTTTTTTATCTTTTTCCGTGTCCGGCAACGGATCACAACCCTCAGTGTTGCCCCCGTACCGAACCGGGGACCGGCAACGGGATTGCAACCCTCGGCGTTGCTCCCGCGCCTTGCTCAGCCAGTGAGCGGGAACCGGTCTGTATGTGGGATCCGAACCCTCGGGTGGGAGCGCCGCCGCGCTTCCCAAGCGGCGCACTTATCCAGTGCGCCACCGGGCCAGCCCCTCCTGTTCACTTTTTAAACATTCAAAAGTACAGTAGCAAACATATCAAAACATCACATTGTACCCCATACACATATACAATTATTATTAGTCAACTAAAAATACAATTTTTTTTTTTTTTTTATCTTTTTCGTGACCGGTAAGGGGCAACCCTTGGCTTGGTGTCGCCCACACCGTGCTCAGCCAGTGAGCACACCGGCCAGTCCTATATAGGATCCGAACCCACGGCAGGAGCGTCACTGCGCTCCCAGCGCCACACTCTACCAAGTGCGCCACGGGGCCGGCCCAAAAAATACAATTTTTTTAAAGTACAGTGGTTAACTTCCTAAGAACAGACTGAAAAACAGGTAACATTTTATAACTTTACATTTAATATATATTGTGTCATTTTTTAATATATAAAAATTCCTTTAAAAAGGGTTTTTTCTTGGGCCGGCCCGATGGCGCACTGGATAGTGCGCCGCTTGGGAAGCGCGGTGGCGCTCCCGTCCAAGGGTTCGGATCCCACATGCTGACCGGTTCCTGCTCACTGGCTGAGCGAGGCGCGGGAGCAACACCGAGGCTTGCGATCCCATTGCCGGTCCCCGGCCCGGTACGGGGGCAACACTGAGGGTTGCGATCCGCTGCCGGACACGGAAAAAAGACAAAAGACAAAAAAAAAAAAAGGGTTTTTTCTTACCAACACACTATTTTTCTACAAAACTGTTTTCCAATTTTAGAAAAAAAGAAGGTAGACTTGTTTAAACTTTTTTGAATTTCAAAAAATAAAAAGGCATACAGTGAAAAGTTTCCTTTTTACCTGTATTCCCCATCCCTAGTTCCCACCAACCTCCCCAAACAGGTAATCATTGTTATTAGTTCCTTATTTAAACCTTTCAGAGAATTTTCAGGAATGTACAAGCACTTCCATTAAAAAATAAATAAATAAATAACACAATGCACATTTTCCTATACTTTGCTTTCGTAACTCAACGTATTTTGGAGATCTTTCCATATCAATTCATAAAGAGCTTCCCTGTTCCTTTCTGCAACTTCGTCTGAGTATATTATGATTTATTTGACAAGACTCCTACTGCTGGACACTCAAACAAGGCAGTGAATAATCTTGTACCTATGTTATCTCACACATGTACAAATACATCTGCAAGTTAAATTCCTAGAACCGGTATTACTGGGTCAAAGAATTTATACATTTATAATTTTAAACGCTACTGCCCAACACTCCTGTATCTATCAGGGTCCACCCAGAGAAACAGCCATCCCTTCAAGGATCTGAATCAGAGGGAATTTAATAAGTAAGGAATTGGTTAGACGAGTGATGGAAAAACTGAGAAGTCAAACAGAAAATGGTAAGACAATCCTGACATTAGCAAGAGCGAAAAGCTGCTACCCCTCTCAGGTGGAAGGTGAACGGGTTGAGATTACTTCCAAAGCTCAGGGGCTGGGTCCAAGGGGCAAGAGCTGGAGCCAAAAGGAGACAAGACTGCCAGAGACACTGAGGCAGAATGAGGGGAGGAAAAAACAACCAGCCTGCCTCCAATGCCTCTTGCCTCCTGCCATCCAATCTCCCACCAGTGGCTCCCACTGGCCAAACCCAGCCAGAAGGCAGCTAATCGGTCCTGGCAAATGTTGCCTGCAGAGATGAGTCGGTCTTCAAGGTAAGGGCAAGAAATGAATCTGAGCCAACAGGACACAGGCTGGTGCTGCCTCCATGATAGCTGTGACTAATTTACACTCGTACCAGCAGGCCTTGCCAACAGACTGTTTTCAAACTTGGGTGTTATCACCTGTCTGACAAGTGAAAGATAGACTCTCAATTGAGTCTTTTTTTTTTTTCCTTTTTGTCTTTTACTGACCAGTAACGGGATCGCAACCCACGGTGTCGCACCTGCACCGGGGACCGGCAACGGGATCGCAACCCTTGGTGTTGCGCCTGCACCGCACTCAACCAGTGAGTGGGAACCAGTCTCCACATGGGATCCAAACCCTCTGCGGGAGTGCCGCGCACTCTCCAGTGCGCCACCGGGCTGGCCCTCAATTGAGTCTTAATTTATACTTATTTTATCATGAGTGAGGCTCAGGATCTTTTCACGTGAAGCACAGTCCTAACCCTCTTCTACATTGATGGGAATGAGGGATGGGAAAACCAGTTAAAGTTTATTCATCTCATCTGACATGGAAGGTCCATTCAAGAACATCAGACAGATTCCCAAACTGAGCACTGAGCTGGTGGCAATGGGCCAAACTGGCCAGTCACCTTCCGGGTAGAGACATATCTCAAGAACTATTCAAAAAAATTAAAAGGCAACAAAGCCCCAAAGGAATTAAAATACCTTAACTACACTCTTCACACATTATAAGGAACAACATGTTCTTGTAATCTTGTACCCCCCACTTGCTCCTCTTTGTAACTCCTTTCCAGCCACTCATGCCACCATCCTCTCACCTTATCTTGCATTACAAGAACAAATACTACTACCCTGGACAAAAAGTTAAATTATAAAAACAGCAAGTAAGAATCAATTTTTAATGTCTTTTTTTTTCTTTCCTTTTTGTCTTTTTTACTGACCGGTAACGGGATCGCAACCCTCGGTGTCGCACCCGTACCGGGGACCGGCAACAGGATCGCAACCCTCAGTGTTGCGCCCACACCGCGCTCAGCCAGTGAGTGGGAACCGGTCTCCACATGGGATCCGAACCCTCGGCGGGAGCGCCACCGCGCTCCCAAGCGGCGCACTCTCCAGTGCGCCACCGGGCCGGCCCTCAATTTTTAATGTCTTTTAACTTGACCAACACATTAACAAAAAAGATCTTTTAAATTATCTTTGGCCTTTGCCAAATTACTACTTCATAACTACTGTTTGAATAGATTATTTACCCTATTTTTTATTTTTTAATTCAAAGTTCTGTACTATACCCCCCAAAATACTCCAGGGTTCAATACCTGTACTGGCCAGCCACAAAAAAAAAAATTAAAATTAAAAATATATATGTACACATACACACACAAACTCCCCAAAATGTTATGCTTCAGCTGGCAACTGAAACTGTTCCCTTTCAAAGGGCTGACTTTATTTTTAAAACCATGAATTTTAAAGCAAAGCATTTTTTAAAAAATCTAAATGATATTAATAACTGTAAAGAACTGTAAAGAGGTATGTTCACTTCAAAACCTCCAACGATCAAGTTAAATTTAAGAACATCAAGTTTAAACAGTAATCACTATATAATGACTCATATTTCAAAACTTTGAAAGATTTTCAACTGATACAAAAAGAAATACTGATTCTAACTTTGCCAAACATATTTTTAAGTGTCTTCCACCATGCAAGGAAGGTTTTAGTAAACCAAATCAATAAAGGTTCAAAGCTGTTTTCCAGCACCTAGCATGCTGCCTAGCATTTTAGCAGGCAATCAATAAGTATCTGTTCATTGCTGAGTGTTCCAGTGAGGTGAATTAAATGATACATTTAATAAGGCGAATTAAATGATACATCTGCATGCCTTTTTATAAACTGGGTTTTTCCCCCAAATTTGAAAGTAATACACGCTTATTCCCCAAAACATAAAAACTACGAAAATAAAACATCCATAATGTCACCAGTTCTTACATTGTTTAGACCACGATGTATAAAAATGCTTATTATTATTATTTTTTTCCT
The DNA here is from genome assembly GCF_000696425.1 of Galeopterus variegatus. Taxonomy (NCBI): domain Eukaryota; kingdom Metazoa; phylum Chordata; class Mammalia; order Dermoptera; family Cynocephalidae; genus Galeopterus; species Galeopterus variegatus. The sequence goes on along the minus strand of NW_007727587.1, from coordinate 234,462 downwards.
TTTTGTCTTTTTTCGTGTCCGGCCACGGATCGCAACCCTCGGTGTCGCGCCCGCACCTCGCTCAGCCAGTGAGCGGGATGTGGGATCCGAACCCTCGGCGGGAGCGCTGCCGCAGTCCCAAGCGGCACACTGTTGCAGTGCGCCACCGGGCCGGCCCCTAAAAATGTTTATTTCTAATGGTTGAAAAATGTTTCATCCAATAAACTTCCCATAATTTCCCTATCACTGGGCATTGCTTTTTCCTATTTTTTACTATTATAAATAGTGTAATGCACACTTTCATGCAGGAGATATTTTTTGAATTTCAAGGTTGTTTTCCCGTGATATATTCCCAGAAAAGATATTAATAGCCCAAAGATAGTTTTAAGACTTTTGATACTTAATATCATCCTTTGTTGTAGAACTCAAGATCTACAAATTGCTGGAGCACATGGGCTTCCTTTTTTCCTCTCCATACCTGCTTTTACCTTCAAGTATCCTCTATTTCTAAGAGTCCAAAGAACCTTCCAAACTAAATCACCAAGCCAGGTAGCTACCTTAACTCTAATGTCAAATGTTTAAATATTACAGTTGTTTTTCTTTATTTTCTAACAAGGGAAAACTGCTATGCCAAATTGTGATAGGCAGAAAGCATGGCACCCACAGCAAATAAATCCATTACTTAGGCTCTAGTGTCTCCAGACGAACAGCCTGGCTGTAGGAGGGTTTGCAACTGGGCTCCTTTTTTCCACAGCACTCGCTTTCATAAACAACACACCCACTCTGTGCCACAGTGCTACCCCTAGCTTTAACTATGAGAACTGAACTTGCCAAATGCCATGACTAGTGCCAACTTCCCACCATCCCAGTGAGATCGCTTCTTTCAGCAAAAACACTTCCCTCTGAGCAGCACTTGAATTCTAGAAGGCACCTTGATTAACCACTTCATTCTGAAGCATTCAATACTGCTGATTCTTACAGGCAGCTGCTCTAGCAGCCTATAATTAACATTTTTCTAAGTGCTTCCTTATTCCTTATGGTGTTCTGACGATTCGGTCTGTCAGCAAAAAGATCTTTAGCAAAAGTATAGACAACCTCAACTTCGGGTGTTCCTGTAAAAATAAGGGTATTAACCGTTTGCTTTCCAAATAAATGACCCACTCCATACAGAGGCACGTTATTCTGTTTGTTTTCAAAACCTAATTTACAGCATGACACGACAGTAATTTTTATTCCACTAAGTAATTTACAACAAACACGACTCTTCCAGCAAGAGGAAACTGACCGGCAGACACAGACAACCTGGGCCACGCCGGACATGGACACGACCCACTTCGGAAAGGTGTCCTCCACACCCGGATCTCTGGTCTCACCTCTGCTGCTGGTTTTAGCTCCTGACTCCCACTTTGGCTCAAATTACTTTTTTTGCTTACTCTGTAACGTTTCCTATTTCATAAAATGCGTACCCAGATCTGGCACTCTAGCTGCCCCCTCCTCGTTTAAGCAATTCCAACAACCACTTCTGACCTAAAGCCAAGAGAACTGTCGTGGTTTCCAACCTTTTCCCTTACCCTACCCTCCTGTACCCCGAAGGAGCCCCAAGTCAAAACTTTCCCCTCCCCATTTCCCACCGGCTCACCTGCTTCCGACCACCTGAGAAAAGCAGCTAGAAGGGGTCGTCCGAAACGGCTGGGTTCAGGAGGGCGTGGACGCCCTTGGCGACCAAATGCGGGGAAGGTCGCCCCACAAGGTCCCCCGCCCCAGAAGAGTGACTCCCGAGCCCCTGCCCGAGCCTCCAGGACGACCCCGGCCCGCGGCGGCCTCGGCCTCTCACCGGGATCCTTGCTCGGGCTGGGCGGCGACCCCTGCCCGCCCCCTCCCTAGGGTCCCAGGAGTCCCCGCCTCTGGTCCCGGCCCCGCGCGTCTCGGACCTCCTGCAGTCGGCACCGGCGCTGCCCCGGACCACATCTCCTCAGGGCGACCCCGGCTCCGGACCCCGGCCCTGCCGCCCGCCCGCAACCCCTGATGCCAGGCCGCCAGCGGGCCAGCCACACCTCCGACACTCACCGCCGCCGCCGCCCTCGCCGCCGCCGCCTTCATCCATCTTAAGGCCACTCCCGCAGCCAGCGAGCCGGGGGCCGGAGGGAGAGGGCCCGTGGGCAGGGGGCGCAGCCGGA
>NW_007727587.1:210559-232103 GCF_000696425.1 Galeopterus variegatus | reverse complement strand
CCGGTCGCGGCCGGGCCTCCTCCGGCCGGGCGGGGCCTCGCCACTCGGTGCGCCGTCACGTGACCTAGACTCCGCCCTCCCGGCGCGGTGGGCGGGGCCTGAGGCCGCGCGGCCCCGCCCGCTCGGGCGGTGTCTGCGGCCCTGGGAGGCTAAGACCGGGACCTTGGGGCACTGGCCAACCGCGCTCTGCTCGAGACCTCCCCGCCCCTCTCCTTCCAGCGGCCTGGAGACTGACGTGAGTCTGGGTCACAGGAACGCCCCACTCTGCAAAACCCGGTGGCCAGGGATCCAACTCGCACGTGCGGAAAAGATCCAGAAACGAACGCACTCAGAAGTCAGGCCTCCTCCTTCGGCCCCAAGACATGTCAGAATAATTCCAGCCTTTCGGCTTTCTGATGTATAATGGAGTCTCTCCTCATTTCCTGGCGATGAGTGCATTTTTAAATTAACAAAGTGCAAGGCTTATAAATGACTGTTGTCATGAGGTTGGGACCGAATCCCAGCTCAGCACACCTGGGGCCCAGCTCTCAGAGAGCATTGTAGGGTTGGCCTGTCTGGCGTCAGATGCCCTTGGAGTTTAGCTCCAGTCTCCCTTGGAGAGCTGCCAGCTGCCCTGGATTTATGATGCAGAAAGCTCTGAATTCAATTTCCCGTGGGCACAGCCAGGTTCCTAAGCACAGGCCTCCTGGGCGGAAGGCCTCGGCTTACCCCTGTTCCAAATTTATGGATTAGGTTTCTCATTCCCCATATCTCGCTTCCAGTAAATGCTGAAGCATTGAATGTGTCCCCCACCCTCACCCCCCCGCAAGCCTTTCTGCTTGAACTAAATTGCATTAAAGAAAAACAAACATTGTAATGGAGGAGATAGTTCATCTGTAATATAATTTTCTGGCAACTGTTTTATATTTACAAATTTCCAATTGAATCAAAGGATCCTTCCGCTGTCATCTATCAAAGCTGACATTTTTCACCATTCTGTGATAGATTGTGGGATGATTCCAAAGAGTTCAATCTCTTAATAACCCCAATAATTAAATATCTGGTATTCCAGTACTTCCAAAGTCACGGGGGACACTTCTGGGTGCAGATATTTGGCAGCCTGTGTGACAGAGATGTAACAGAAAAAGGACTCTGGGAGTCAGAAGATATAAATTCAAGTCCCAACCCACAAACTTGGTTTCCTGATCTTATTCCTGTCAGCTCTGTTATTTTGGAGATAACAGCTTAGTTAGTGAGAAAAATGAGAGAATACTTTGAACTTGATAATGTGATATGTGGAGCTTTGAACTCAAAGATGCTATCAATTATAAATGCTTTTCAATGTCAATTTCTAATTCTTTAGGTTTCTTAGAGTATGATCCATAGGTGCTTCTCTCAGAGTCTGAAAATGAAAATTGCTTCTCTGGGTCTCTAACTAATCTAATTTTCATCAGAACAAAGCACAACCCAGTTATTTGTAAGCAGAATATTATATTACCCCCACAGTTTAGCCTGGGCCGTCATTTCAATAAAGTCTACAAAAATGTTGGGGGGTCCGGCCCGTGGCTCACTTGGGAGAGTGTGGTGCTAATAACACCAAGGCCACAGGTTCGGATCCCTATGTAAGGATGGCCAGTTGGCTCACTTGGGAGAGTGTGGTGCTGACAGCACCAAGTCAAGGGTTAAGATCCCCTTACCGGTCATCTAAAAAAAAAAAAAAAAGTTGGGGGAATAAAGACTTAGGGCAACATTTCTGTGCTTTAAAGAGGAAATTGGAAGACTTCAAAACCTTCACAGCTTAAAGGAATTAATATCTATGGAAAAATTAGATTTTTTTAAAAGAGGTGCTTCCTGGTAGCTTTCAAATCCTACCAAGATAGCAGTTATCTAATCTGCTTACACGCATGTTGCCCCCGCATATAGGAACATTAAGTATCCTAGTTACCCACTAAGATAGGCACTCACTTTATGTCTAGCTTATGAGTGGTTTGCTTGGATGTTGAAAGTCTTATAAATGAATTTGTAAGGAAAACGGTTCATGCAACAAACATCGCTCCGAGATACCAAGTATTAAACTCAGTTATTATATTATTGCAGCCATTTGATCAGACTATAAATATTTAGGCACCTCTTGTATTCCAGGTACTGCCCTAGGTGCTGGGAATACAGTGATGAAAAAAAACAGATTCAATCCCTCTCTTCATGGCCTAGAAGGAACCATTAGGCAAATAATTACACGAATAATTATTTAATTGTAATTTTGAGGTCCTACCCAATTTATGGACTTTCTCTCAGTGTTTTCTGTTTCATGTGTATTGGCTTTGCAGCCTTAAAACTTCCTTCAGGACGGAGACTGTAGTCTGTATTTATTCCTTCTGCACTATCCATGCAGGGTGTGGCCATGTCAAATAAAGGGGGAAGACAACAGTATTTGTTACTGCTGCTGGACAAACAGGGCCATCAAAAGTGGGACACATTCTGAAAATATGTTGAAACCCATTTATCAGCCTTTTGACCATTTTGCAGAAATGGTTTAAGAAATCAAGAATGTGCACATTCCGGAAAAGTCAGAGGACTTCTCTTTTGTACATTTATCTCCATCCTCCAAGTAGAAGTCTATGAAATTGGACAGAAATGTCTTCTCCCAGCACTAAGTGTGACAGGAGCCAAAACCCTGCCAAAGCCAGTTTCTTTATGCTTGGCCAAAAAAAGGCAGCCTGAGCTGTCTGAGCTATGGCTGCCTCCAGACCCTGCACAGAGCAATTCCCATCTGCTCTGATAACAGTTAAGAAATGCAGACACAGCAGTGACCGTCAGCAGATGGGGACCTCGACTAATCCGTTACATCTGCTCAGGGGTCTGGTCCAGTCTGGGGAAGGCATACACTGCAGCCAGCTCAGTGTCAGCTCACAGTCACAAAAGGAAAGTAATGTTTTCTGAAATCTAATTTCATCTAGGAAAGAAAACATCTCGTTGGAATGGAGATGATTTTGTGCAGATTAACAGGCTCCACTCTGCTCAGGCAAACAACAGGGGTCCAAGTGTCAAGTCACATCCTCATTAATTTTTCAAAAGCCCGGACATCCCATCCTTCACAATGCTGTCTTTCTTTCCAGACATTCAATGAGGTCCACCTTGTTCTTGTTTTCCTCCCCTCTGCAATCCACACAGTTGACATCAGTTCCCTGGCCTCACATTACCAAGGGCAGGTTAATTCCTTTCAGATTGATTAGTAACTTGCAAGAACAAAGGTGGTCAGATTTCTCTTTTGTGGTAACTTGGCAAAAATAATGTAACCAACATTTTGAGCTATTTGCCTTTGGAAGAAAGGCTTTATATCCACTCAAGGCAGCATCACTATTAAGTTATTATATCCAAGGTGTCTTCTACCATAATAAAAGACTGTGTTATTTTTATCTAGTTCTTCATTTTTATAGTATGTCCCTGACCTACTAAAAACAACAAAAAAATTAAGTTGGTCAGAAAAAAAGAAGTTGGTCAGAGTCTGCAGCATGCAGCTTAAAATCATCAAGAGAAGCCATCCTGGGATGCAGAGTGTATTATGCGACAGGCAATTAAAAAGAAAAAGGGGGGGGGCCGGCCCGGTGGCGCACTGGATAGTGCGCCGCTTGGGAAGCGCGGCGGCGCTCCCGTCGGAGGGTTCGGATCCCACATACAGACCGGCTCCCGCTCACTGGCTGAGCGAGGTGCGGGAGCAACGCCGAGGCTTGCGATCCCGTTGCCGGTCCCCGGTCCGGTACGGGGGCAACACTGAGGGTTGCGATCCGTTGCCGGACACGGAAAAAAGACAAAAAGACAAAAAAAAAAAAAAAAGAAAAAGAAAAAGGGTGAAAAAGACAAACAGAAGGACATAGAACATCTGTTGCCATCGTGGTCCTCTGAATCTAAAGTATGCTCCAGCAACCAAGTGACAGAACACCGGTCATAGAGCACTGTGACGCAGAGGGCCTAATTGTGACCAAGCAAATGTGATTCTGCAACTTGACTTGTAGGACAGCAAAAGGCAGCCATGAGTTCTGGTTGTTACACCCAGTAATGACCAGTAATGGTCATTGGCTCCCAGTCATGTGGCATCACAAGGTGCTACATCTGGAACCTGGATAACTGAGGCTCTAAAGTCAGACAGCCCAGGCACTTCTGTTTCTTGGCTGTGTGACTTCAGGCAAGTTGCTTCACCTGTGTCCTAGTTTCTGTGAAATTTCTGTGAAATGGGATCAACAAGAACCCTGGCCCATTGGGTTACTGTGTGAACTAGATGCTATCAAACAAGACATGGACAGTGTGTGGCGTACAGGAAGCACTCAATGAATGCTTGTCATTGTTACGCACAGAAGTAGAAAGTTTCCCCACCTTCTCATTCACAAGCCAGATGAAATCTGTCAGTCAAGCCAGGAGACAAAGCTGAATTTCAGTGAGGGCTCCCCATTTTCACTGCCTCCTTCTCGTGGCTTCTTTCCCTCCAAGCCTGCATTCTGGAACGCACCCCTGCCATGCTCCATGCCCTCTGCTTATGAAGTGTCACACACTTCATACCTCACCAGTCCACTAAAGAACTGGGTTCAGGTCACGCATGTGCATTTCCATACAGGAATCAGGGGACTCTGTGCCTCCTCCTTTGATGTTGGTTTATTTATTCAACAACCTGGTTCTTAGCATCTCCACCACACAGGTCCTGGGGATTCAACAGGAGCCCACTGTCAATGGCTTTTAATGATGGACATGTCAGACCTTGGCACCCAGAGTCACTGTGAGGGCCCTGGAAACCTCCAACCTCACCCCTGGCAAGGCTGCTCTTCTTACGAAAAAAAAGAGGGGCAGAGGTCTGATGTGCACGCCCCACACAGATACTTCTCCCTCAATCATGGATTAATCATGTAAATTAAATTTTTAGAGTTCTGCTTTTGTTTTCTTAAACTAATACATTTTAGCATTTAATAAATGTGATTAAAGTTTATCACTGAGGTTTCAAATATTAAGGACTATTAAGGACCCTTACTTCACTGGAATAAAAACATAAAATGATTGTAATTCCTCTAATCAGGGTGTCCAATGATAAATGTTAAATCTCTCTTTCCCCTCGTTTAACAGCATAGTGGGCAGATTCTGGAACTTCCTGATCACTTTCAATGTTAAAAATAATGTAGTTTAGACCGACCTCTGATTCCAGAAAGATAGAGCCGAAGTACTTTTCCCTACTCCTCCCACTAAGTACAACTGAAATCTGTGCACATTGTATAGGAAACAAATGTAAGAAGACTCCAAAAAGAGGAGAGAAGAAAGCAGATGGGCCAGGGGTCTCGGGATCCAAGGAACGACCTGGTGGTGAATTCCCTGGGTTTTCTTTCTGCCTCATATATCCTAGACTTGATGCTGCAGAAGCCAGAAATTCAGAAACCCAGAAATCCCAACTGGGGCAGACAAAAAAACAAAAAAAGCCCCAACAAAAGCCTACTCTCTCCAGCTAAATGATCAGGAAGGGCATTGCATAGCAAGACAGAAAACTTTTAGACAATAACACTCTGCTCCAGCCAGCCCCAGCCCCACCAAAGTCAGTAGAAGGCTGAATGGAGAGCCTGGATCTCCACCCTCCTGGGGTTGAAAGGAGGTGGCTAAAACCAATGTCCCTGCTCCCAGGGTGATGTCAAAGGCCAAGTGGGGAACAGTGACTTTCATTCCATCCAGGCAGTAATGAGGCTCCTCTCCCTCCCCACTGGGGTGATATAAACGAAGCCTAACTGGAGAGTCAGGACTTTGACTACCCCCAGCAACTGACAAGGTCACCCACCACCCCTGGCCCGTGGTATCAGTGTAGGTCATGTGGGGAGCTGTAATGAAGCACCCCTGCCCCTCCCAGCCACAGTGGTATCAGCAGAGGCCTAGGAGGAACCTGAACTTCCACCCCCACTCAGCAGTAACAAGGTGCCTCTTCCTCCAACCCCAGGATGTCAACAGAGGCCAGGTGTGGAAAACCTGGAGTTCCGCCCCCACCTGGTAGTAATGAGGACATGTCCCCCCTTTCTTTGCTGCAGATGACAGATTATTTACATAAGACGCAGAGTCTTATAACAATACCAAAAGGTCAAGGATTCAATTGAAAATCACTCATCACACCAAGAACCAGAAAAATCTCAGGTTGAATGAGAAAAGACAACTAATAGATGCTAATACCAAGATGGCAGAGATGTTACAATTACCTGCATAAGATTTTAAAGGAGCTGTTAGAAAAACATTTGATGAGCAATTATGAACATGCTGTGACAAATAAAAAAATAGAAAGTCTTGGCAAAGAAGTAGAATACCTCAGCCAAGGAATAGAAGATATAAAGAAGAACCAAATGGAAATTTTAGAACTGAAAAAGATAACCAAATTTGTCTTAAAAAAAATTAATGCATGGTGGGGCCAGCCCGTGGCTCACTTGGGAGAGTGTGGTGCTGATAACACCAAGGCCACAGGTTCGGATCCCTATATAGGGGTGGCCGGTTAGCTCACTTGGGAGAGCGTGGTGCTGACAACACCAAGTCAAGCAAAAAGAAACCCTTACCAAAAGTCATCTTTATAAAAAAAAAAAAAAAATTAATGCATGGGCTCACAGCAGAATGAAAGGAACAGAGGAAACAATCAGTGAACTTGAAAACAGATCAACAGAAATTGTCCAATCTGAGCAACAGAGAGAAAGTAGGCTGTGAAAAAACGAACAGAGCCTCAGGGACCTGTGGGATCATAACAAAAGATCTAACATTCTTGTCATTGGAGTGTTCTGGAAAGAGAAGAGAAAGAGGGAAAACTTGGAAAAGTATTTGAAGAAATACTGGCTGAAAACTTCCCAAAGTCGGCAAAAAAAAAAAAAAAACCCATAAGCGTACAGATGCAAGAAGCTGAGTAAACCTCATACAGAATAAATCCAAAAAGGACCACACCAAGACACATCATAAGAAAACTGAAAATAAAAAGAAGGGGGGAGGAAAAATCTTCAAGGCACTGAGAGAGAAACAACACCTTATGTATATTTTACCACAATAAAATTCATTAATTAATTTTTAAAAATTGTTTTTTTCAAAGAGCAATAAAATTTGGCAAAATTCTAGCAAGATTGGAAAAAAAAAAGAGAGAGAGAGAGAAGACACAAATTACCAGTATCAGGAACAAAACAGTCCCTGCAGACATTGAAAGAATAATAGGGAATACTATGAATAACTCAATGCTAATAAACTTGACAACTTAGATGAAATGAACCAACCCCTCAAAAAGCAAAAGTTATCACCAAGCATCCAAATGAAATACATCATTTGAAGGGCCTGTAAAGATTAAGGAAATTAAATCTATAATTTTAAAACTCTCAGAAAAGAAATCTCTAGGCTAAGATAATGTCACTGGAGAAGTCTACCAAATATGTAAAGAATTAACATCAATTCTATACAATCTCTTCCAAAAAAAACAAGAGGGAGGAACACTTCCCAGTTCATTTTATAAAGCTAATATTACCCTGATAGATACCAAAACCAAAGAGTACAAAAAAAGAAATTTACAGACAATATTCCTTATGAATATTTATTAACAAAATTTATTAACAAAATGCTAACATAATTCAGCAATATATAAAGAGAATTTTACACCAAGACCAAGCGAGATTTATTACAGGGATGCCAGACTGGTTCAGTATTCACAAATCAATTGACATAATCTACCATATTAACAGGCAAAGAAGAAAAATTACATGATTATATCAATGCAAAAAAAGCATTTGACAAAATTCAACACCTATGCATTATTAAAAACTTGAAGACACCAGGAATAGAGGGGTACTTCCTCAACTTGATTTTTTTAAAAAATCTGCAACAAAATCCACAGCTAACGTCATAATTAATGGTGAAAGACTGATGCTTTCCCCCTAAGAATAGAAACAAGGCCAGGATTTCATTCTCACCATTGCTATTCAATATAGTATCAGAAATTCTAGCCAGCACAATAAAACAAGAAAAGAAATAAAAGGCAAACAGATGAAAAAGTAAAAGTAAAAGTGTCCTTATGTACAGATGAAATGATTGTCTACATAGAAAATCCCAAGGAATCTACAAAAACTCTCGTAGAACTTAAGAGTTCAGCAACATCTCAGGATACATGATCAACACATAAAAATCAATTGTATGTCTATCTATTAGCAATGAACACGTAGAAACTAAAATTAAAAATACAATGCAATGTACAATCCCTCACACAAAAAAATACTTGAGTGTAAATCTAACAAAATATGTTCAGGATTTGTATGTTGAAAACTGTAAAACTCTGATAAAAGAAATCAGAGAAGATCTAAATAAATGGAGAGACATATTGTGTTCATGGATCAGAAGCTCAACATAGTAAAGATGTGAGTTCTCCCCAAATTGAGATACAGGTTTAAAGCAATTCCTATTAAAATCTCAGCAATATTTTTTGTAGATATAGTCAAGATTATTCTAAAATTTATATAAAAAGACAAAGGAACTAGAGTAGCTAAAAACAATTTGGAAAAAGAAATGGGAGAAATCACTAGTTACCTAATTTCAAGACTTATTATATAGCTACATTAATGAAAACCATGTGGTATTGGTGAAAAGATAGACACACAGATCAATGGAACAGAGTAGAGAACCCAGGAATAGCCCCACACGAGTACAGACAACTGCTTTTTGACAAAGGTGTAAAAGCAATTCAATGAAGGATAGTCTTTTCCACAAATGGGGCTGGAGAAACTGAATATTTATAGGTGACATAGGAGAGAATCTTTGGGACCTAAGTCTTAGTGAAAAATGCTTAGACATGACACCAAGCACGGCTCATAAAGGAAAAATATCAATAAACTGAACTTCATCAAAATGTAAAACTTTTGCTCTGTGAAAGGCCCTATTAAAAGTATGGAAAGACGGGCCGGCCCAGTGGTGCACTGCTACAGTGCGCTTGGGAAGTGCGGCGGCGCTCCCGCCGAAGGTTCGGATCCCATGTGCAGACCGGTGGCTCACTGGCTAAGCGAGGAGCGGGGGCAACACCAAGGGTTGCGATCCCGTTGCTGGTCCCGGTCCGGTACGGGCGCGACACTGAGGGTTGCGATCTGTTGCCGGTCACGAAAAAAGACAAAAAAAAAAAAAAAAAAAAAAGTATGGAAAGACAAGTTACAGACAGAAAATATTTGCAATATTTGTTTTTTTTTTTTTTAAAGGATGACTGGTAAGGGGATCTCAACCCTTGGCCTGGTGTTGTTAGCACCACGCTCAGCCAGCGAGCAAACCGGCCATCCCTATATAGGATCCAAACCCGTGGCCTTGGTGTTATCAGCACCGCACTCTACCGAGTGAGCCATGGGCCGGCCTATATTTGCAATATTTGCAGGGAGAAATATTTGTTGCATACCTGACAAAGCATTCATTTCTAGAATTTATAAAGAACTCTAAAAACTTAGCAGTAAAAAACCAAAAACAAAAAAAAAAAAACACAAAACAGGCAAAAAACATGAATAGACATTTTAACAAAAAAGGATACAGAGATAAAAAAATAAGCACATGAAGAGATGCTCAATATCATCAGCCACTAGGGAAATGTAAATTAAGACCACATATGTGAGACATCACTACAGACCTATAGAACACTTAAATAAAGTTAGTAACAATACCAAATGCTGAAGAGGACAGGAAGAAACTGGATCTCATACAGTGCTGGTGGGAACGCAAAATGGTACAGCCACTCTAGAAACAGTTTGGCAGTTTCTTAAAAAACTAAACATACACTTACCATACAACCCAGTAATCACACTTCTGGACATTTATCACAGAGAAATGAAAACTTATGTCCATACAAAACCAGTCACGAATGCTCATAGCGGTTTATTTGTAATAGCCAAAAATGAGAAACAACCAAAGTGTCCTACGATAGGTAAATAGTTCAAGCAAACTAGTACATGCTTACCATGCAATACCACTCAGCAATAAAAATAGGAATGAATTGGGCCGGCCCGGTGGCGCACTGCTACAGTGCGCCGCTTGGGAGCGTGGCAGCGCTCCCACCGAGGGTTCGGATCCCACATACAGACAGGCCGCTCACTGGCTGAGCGAGGTGCAGGCGCAACACCGAGGGTTGCGATCCCGTTGCCGGTCCTGGTCCGGTACGGGCGCGACACTGAGGGTTGCGATCCATTGCCGGTCACGAAAAAAAAAAAAAAATAGGAATGAACTATTGGTACATGCTACACAGCTTGGATGGATCTCAAGAGCATTATGCTGAGTGAAAAAAACCAATCTCAAAAGGTGACATACTGTAGGATTCCATTTACATAACATTCTCAAAATGACAAAATTATAAAGACAGATTAGTGGTTGCCCACGGTTGGTATATTTCAGAGGGAGGGTGATGTGTTTGCCTATAAAGGGAAGGAAACTCTGTGGTGGAGGAAGTTCTATATCTTGATTGTAGTGGTGGCCACATGGATCCGCATGTGTGATATAATGACATAGAACTGCACACACGCCTTACGTCAATGTCAATTTCCTGATTTTGATATTTTACTATAGTTACATGAGATGTCACCAAGGGGAGAGACTGGGTGATGGGCAGAGGACGGGGCTCTTCTCTGGGCTCCTCTCATAGGCAGCCTTCACTTGTGGCTCCGCATCATGCTGGCCAAGATGGTCAGAGCCCTGTCCTTTCATAGGGTTACACTTTTGTTCTGAAGGTTCCCCTGCTATCCAGCTCCCTCACCCCACTGCCCCCCATGAACCCCTTCACTTCTAAATGCTCCCCAGAGGACCCAAACTGTACAGTGGCTACCTGGGGGCATGACAGTATTGACTGGGAAGGGGCACAAGAAGCTAGGGAAGTTTTAACTTCAAAACAAAACCAAACAAGCTGGCCGGTTAGCTCAGTTGGTGAGAGTGTGGCAATGATCACACCACGGTCTGGGGTTCAATCCCTGTGCTGGCCAGCAGAAAACACAAACAAAACAGAATGCAGTAGGATTTAAATGAGGAGAAGGAAGGGATCATAGATGGTCGGGCTTTGAATCTGTGTTTCAAAGACTTGCGTGAATCAGATTTGTGCGTTTGGGATTTTTGGATCATTGCTGCCATTTGAAGTTTTTTCGTGTACTGGGTTAAATAGTATCCCCTCCAAAATCCATGTCCACCCAGAACCGCAGAATGAGATCTTATTTGGAAATAGGGTCTTTGCAGATGTAATTAACTAACATAAGGTCACACTGGATTGGGGAGCCCTAAATCCAATGACTGCTGTCCTTATAAGAAGACACAAGCAGGGAAGAAGTCTACGTGACAATGTAGGCACAGACTGGAATGATCCAACTACCAGCTAAGGAATGCCAAGGATTGCTGGCAGCCACCAGAAGCTGGAAAGGCATGGAAGGGATCCTCCCCTTGAGCCTCCAGAAGGAGCGCGGCCCTGCTGACACCTTGATTCCACAAATCTGGCCTCCAGAACAGTCACAGAATAAATTTCTGTGGTTTTAAAGTTATGCCCAACCCCCCACCTCCAGTTTGTGGTCATTTGTTACAGCAGCCCTTGGACACTAATACCGTTTGGTTCTGTGGTTTTTTTTTTTTTTTTCCTTTTTGTGTTTTTTACTGACTGGTAACGAGATCACAACCCTCCGTGTTGCGCCCGCACCGCGCTCAGCCAGTGAGCGGGAACCGGTCTCCACATGGGATCCGAACCCTTGGCAGGAGCGCCGCCGCACTCCCAAGCAGCGCACTCTCCAGTGCGCCACCGGGCCGGCCCTGGTTCTGTGTTTTTGATGGTCTTGGGTCACTGGAGTGTTTTGCTAATGACACTCCGTGGAAGGAAAGCCTCTGCATCCCTGGAGCAGTCAGGGCAGCTTCCTTACAAGCAGAATGAGTCCCAGATTCCATCTGGGAACTGAAAATTGTCTTCTAGAAAGGGAAAAAAAAGAGACACACCCTCAAGCATGCAGCATTTTTCTGTGTGTAAAAGAGGAGCTGGAAAGCAAGCAAACAAAGATCACGGTCTGGCCCTGCCATATAAACGCAATGCCCAGGGCACATTCTCGTCTCGGCGCCTCACTCCTCACCAGGCCCCGCATCAGCGGCTGGGAGCTTAGTCACGCCGTCCTAACCTCCTCCGTGCCACCAAGTTCTAAGGAGACAGGAAACAAGACCCTCTTACCTCTGCAGGAGACACTCTGCCTGAGCAGGTGAGTCAGGGTGAGAGTTCTTAAAAGGCTTTCAGTTCTCTGGGCTTCTCCTGAGTGAAGGCAAGTTCCTCCAAACATCTTTCTCCTGACATTTACCATCCTGCATCCTTTTCTCTCCTGGGTTTAGGATAGAAGGCGAGCAGCTAGAAGGCTTGGGGTTTTCCCTGGCACCTCCATCAACACCACCACCATCACCATCTTCATCATTGAATAAGGACAACCATATTATAGGAACTACTTTTAAGTGGCAGCTGTGTGCCAGACTCAGTACTAAGTGCCCTTCTCACCTTCCCTGGAGCACTCCCAGCCCCCCTACCAGGTAGGTGTTGTTAGTCCCCTTCAGAGACATTAACTTGCCTGGGACCACACAAGTAGAAAGCGGAGGTGCTGGCCAACACCCTGCCCCCACTGCCCCATTTCTTTCCAAGACATGTCCAGCCTCTGCAGTTCAAAAAAAGGAAAATATTTCAGGTACTCCCCAAGCCCTGGCAGTGTCACATGCCTGGGGAGTTCCCAACCGGCTGCCTGGACATGACCAGAGGTCCTCTCCTGTCCCCCTCTTCTTTACCATTCTGTCATGTCCTTGTCGAACCCCTCCCAGGTGGTGCAGGCACTGATCTCCAGGGCTTTACATTTAGGACTGAATTTTCAAATCGCTCCCAGTCAAAGGATTTGGGGTGGGGAGGGACTGATAAATGGGTCCGGGACTTCCTCTTGGGGCGATATAAATGCTTGGGTGGAGGCTGTGCTACATGGCAAATGTGTTAAATGCTGCTGAATTGTTCACTTTATAATGGCTAGTTTTATGTTTTGTGAATTTCACCTCAATAAATTAAAAAGGCATGGAAATTGCACAGCAAAGAAATTCCATGGCTGATTATTTTTAATGCTGTCAGAACTAAAAGCCCATCCTGCCCCTTCCTTTGCTGGAGCCTCGCTTTCTGTCAGATGTATTCAGGCAGCAGCAATTTCCCAAGGCCCCAATGGTGAGCCATGCTGGGACAGAATTTCTGTCTCACTGTTCTCCCCTCCCATTTTGGTGTCCTCCCTCATGTCTTATATATCCTGTTAGCATCAAAGGTAAGTCAAGACAGGATATCCAGATGAAATTAAGGTTCTCCAAGAGGTGACTTGGGAAGATGGACTCTTGCTGCACCTGCCCAACAGAGGCTGGGATTTCTCCCTCTGTGTCTTCCTAGAAAATCAATGACAGACAGAACTGCTAGCCCATGTTCACCAGGCAATATCCCCAGGAAGCATGACAAGGCAGCTTCCTAATTGTTGGGTGGCAGCTAAATGGTGTGACCCTTTGAGATATGTCACCCAGCAGGTTCTCTGAGAAGCTTTACCTGTCCCACAAGCTCCCAGAGGCCACAGCAGGACCAACCTGGCCATGGGTGAGGAAGGGCAGCTGGTGGGAGCCTTCTTGGCAAGGAAAGAAACTGAAAGCTAAGAAACAATCCCAACAGAGGTACACAGGCAAGTCCTTGTATAGGAATGCTCACAACAGCACTATTCACAACAGCTAAAAAATGGAAACAGGCCAAACATCCCCCAAAGGATGAATGGATAAACAAACGGGGGTCTATCCATACAGTGGAATATTACTCAGCCATGAAAAGGAAGGAAGCACTGATACATGATACAATGTGGATGAACTTCACAAATATTATACTAAGTGAAAGAAGCCAGACACAAAGACCACATATTGTATAATTCCACTTAAGGAAATATCTAGAATAATTAAATCCACAGAGACAGAAATTAAATTGGTGCTTGTAAGGGGCTGGAGCAGGGATAGAATGAGGAGTGACTGCTTAACGGTTATGAGGTTTCCTTTGGGGGTGATGGAAATCTTTTGGAGCTAGATAGAAGTGGTGGTTGTACACAGTGGAAACGTACTAAATGTCACTGAATTGTATATTTTTAAAAATATTATTATTTTTTTTTTCCTTTTTGTCTTTTTTACTGACCGGCAACGGGATCGCAACCCTCGGTGTTGTGCCCGCACCATGCTCAGCCAGTGAGCGGGAACCGGTCTCCACATGGGATCCGAACCCTCGGCGGGAGCGCCGCCACACTTCCCAAGCGGCGCACTCTCCAGTGCGCCACCGGGCCGGCCCTAAAAATATTATTTTAAAAATTATAAATATATATCTTATCATGCTCATATATACATAATTTATCATTTTAATCATGTTTTAAGTGTACAGTTCTGTGGCATTTAGTGCATTTGCACTGTTGTACAATCGTTGCCACTACCCGTCTCCAGAACTCTTTTATCAACCCAACATGTAACCCTGTCCACATTAAACACTAACTCCCCCTCACCCCTCCAACCCCAGCCCCTGGCAGCCACTCTTCTACTTCTGTCTCTATGAATTTGTCTACACTAGGAACCTCATATAAGTGGAACCATACAGTATTAGTCCTTTTGTGACTGAGATGGTTAATCTTACGTGATGTAAATTTCACCTCCATTTAAAAAGCAACAGCAACAGTACAGTCATCTCTTCACCCTGACTGTTGTAGCCAAGAACAGAATACGAGTTGAAGTGACCACAGCCCCTCCTGGATTTACCCTCCACTATCATCTCTGGGGACAAGATTGAGTTGGCAGGCGATCAAAATCAGAGTCGTGCCGTGGCAGCTGCAGCCAGACCCTTCCCTTAAGGGGCCTATGAGATCCCAGTAGGGGAAAATGCTGTCCAGGGCCTCAGACAACGGCTCCAATGAACAAATCCCAAGTTTAAGTGCATGAGAAAAATGGCCCGGCTGTGGTTTCCTGTGTAAGTGTTCAAGTGCAAACAGCTCATTCCTAATGGAAAGGGCTGTATCCGTTTCCTGGATTTTGTGAATGGGGCAAAAACCCATGAGAAAAATCTCCCATGTAGCACTGTCGATTGCACCCCCTCCATTTGTTTTCTGAGCATAACTTCAGGTTAATTATTTATGATGGGGCTACAAATTAAGCGTTAGTAATAGACGGGCTTCCTCTCTAATTGCCAGGTTTCTGAGAAGGAGCCTTAGCCTGGAGGGATTTTGTGATTACAATGAAAGGAAATATAAAAAAGCCACGAGCACTTTGGCCTGGTCCAAAAATCAGCCAAAGTACAGAGAATTCCACAGAAAAATTAATTCCTAATAACCAGAATATTGAAGAGAGAGAAGACAAAGGGAAAGATGGTTTCCCTGAAAGTCTTCTTGCTAGTTGGCCTGTATTTGAATCTCCTATAGCCAGAAACCAAGGGAGCTGCCTACTAAGTCATCTGCCTTATGTGGAGCAGATTAATTCTTGATTCTGAAGCTGAAACAGCATAAGCCTTCCCTGGCGGGAGATCACAGAGCCAGGGAAGGAGCTGGGGTAGATGAGCCTTGGCCAGGAAACCAAAATGAACCTGGGTTTTTCAGAAGACCACAGGCGTGAGACCTTCTATTTAATTTCTAGCCACTTTTCTCTTGTAGGAGCATCTTCTAATGTTTCCCCAGTTGTTTCTTACTTGGGCAATGAATACCTAGCCCTTCAACATTCACACCCCACATGATAGGATGGAAGAAAGAGAAAAATAAGTAAATAAAAGGAACCACCGTCCAAATAGTCCTGTTTTGCTACTTACAGAAGATTTGATGGGGGAAGAAATTCTGATGATATTAGCTAAACCGCAATACAAATGTTACCTGTTTATTTATGATTCGCCCTTGTCCCCAGCCATCATTGACAAATAAGAGTTGACTTATATTTATCAGTTTAAATCCCAGGTATTCTTTCTTTAAAGCAAAAAGTGGCATATTAGGGCCACAGAGAGGACATGATTTGTAGCTCAATCACTGGGGGGTTTTTTAAATTTCCATCCCACCAGGCTGGTCTGAATTCTGTGTATTCTGAGGTGTATATTACTTCCTCACATTGCACTCTGAAGTCTTCAGCAAGAATTATTCATTTAGGTGTGAAATTTAATAACTGACACATTTAATTATAGACGTTGCATCAGCCTGCCCCGGAGGATTGAAAACAAAGTGTCTCCTACAAAATTCACGCCAAAGAAAGATGAGGGGGCTGTGAGTCTCAGGCCAAGAAACAAACACCACCAAATATTAAAGAACTAGAAAGACGATGAAGCACGGATGGCCTGCCGGTGAGACCACAACTCTCTTCTGGCATTAGCCACCAAGCAACTCACACCAACGAGCCCCCCGATGGGGCAGGTGCCATAGTGCACATGACCTAGTTGGAAAATGTCTCTCGTGACTTTTCCTCTGCCAGAAACATACCTCCACTTTCTTCCCCTGGTCAACTCAATACCCTCAAAGTGCAGCTCAGGCCTCCCTGCTCTGTGGAGTCCTCTCTGAATCTCCATTTCTGTTTGTTTGTTTTGTTTTTGTTTTTGTTTTTGACCGGTAAGGGGATGCAACCCTTGGCACGGTGCGGTCCCCACCACGCTCAGCCAGTCAGCGCACTGGCCATCCCCATATAGGATCCGAACCCGCGGCCTTGGCTCTCCCAGCGCTGCACTCTCCCAAGTGAGCCACAGGGCAGGCCCTGAATCTCCATTTCTAAAGAAATAGATTTCTGCTCCAGAGAACAGTCAAATGATGTCAATGTCCACCCCACAGTGTCACGAGCTTCCCATCATGAGACGCATCAAGTGGAGGTGAGAGAAGATTCGTCTGAACTATGTTTCTTCCAAAGTCTCTTCCAGCTCTTACAGTTGTATGAATTTTCTTTTTTTTTTTTTCCCTTTTTGTCTTTTTTACTGACTGGTAATGGGATCGCAACCTCGGTGTCGCGCCCACACCGCGCTCAGCCAGTGACCGGGAACCGGTCTCCACATGGGATCCGAACCCTCGGCGGAAGCACCGCCGTGCTCCCAAGCAGCGCACTCTCCAGTGCGCCACCAGGCCGGCCCAGTTGTATGAATTTTCAAGTTAACAGAATTAAAGGCCATTACCAGATCACAACAGCTGCTCTTTGGTCAACATTCCATGGCGTGAATTATGGAGAGAAATAGCAGTGGAGGTTATCAAGACCTCCATCACTGTGACAGAGGATCAGAGGAGGCCCACCTGGCTTTGAGCTACAGTCCCCATGCGAGGATGCGGAGAAATGGAAACCTCACACATTGCTGGTGAGAATGAAGTTTGACAGTTTCTCAAAAGTTGAACATAGAATTACCAAATAACCCAGCAATTCCACTCCTGGATACGTACCCAAAAGAACTGAAACCGGTTGTTCAAACAAATACATGTACACACAAGTTCCTAATAGCACTACTCACAATGATCAAAAGGTGGAAACATCCCAAATGTCCATCAGCGGATGAATGGGTAAACAAATCGTGCTACATACAAACAACAGAATATCTCTCAGCCATAAAGGAGTGAAGTTCTGATGCATGCTACGACATGAATGAACCTTGAAAATAGTGTGGTGAGTGAAAGAAGCCAGACATAAAAGGCCGCATAGTATATGATGCAATTCCGCTTATATGAAATGTCTAGAATAGGTCAGTTTATAGAGACAGAAAGTAGATCGGTGGTTGTGCTGCTGGGAGGAGGAGGGAATGGTGAGTGACTGTTTAATGGGTAGGTCTCCTTTTGAGGGGATGAAAATGTTTTGAAACTAGATAGGGATGGTGGTTGCGCAACATTGTTTATGTACTAAATGTCACTGAATGGTTCCCTTTAAAATGGTTAACTTTATGTTATGTAAATTTCACCTCAATTAAAAATATGTATATGTTCCCAAGTCTAAGTGCAGAATGAAGAGACGTTGCTCCAACTCACCTGGCGTGTGACTTGAAGCAAAGCGATTGCCTCCCTAAGCCTTGGCTTTGTGGATTATTCGTGGTGACAATCATACCTGCCTTGCAGAGTTGTTCTTGGGATTACCGATCATTTACATTATGTGCCTGGCACATATCCGGGGATATTTCAAAAAATTCATGGAAAAATGGATTTAGGGCCGAGCCCGTGGTGCACTCGGGAGAGTGCAGCGCTGGGAGCGCAGCGATGCTCCTGCCGCGATCCTATATAGGAATGGCGGGTGTGCTCACTGGCTGAGTGCGGTGTGGGCGACACCAAGCCAAGGGTTGCGATCCCCTTACTGGTCACGAAAAAGACAAAAAAAATAAATAAATAAGAAAAATGGATTTAAAAGGTACAATGAATCTTTCCATGAACTTTTTGAAGACCCCTCCCCCATATTAGCTATTATGAAAAAAAATAGAAGAGAGCTGTCACTATGTGGCCGCCTCTCAAAGACACCTGATATGAACATTTTAGGGCTAGAATGTGGAGCTAGGGTCCTCAGTGGAATTCTCTAATCGGTAAAATTGGTGGCCCAGGTTTAATATACTTCTTTCCCCTTCAGAACTGATTTATAAGGGCAGGGAACGAATTTTACTACTTTATCAAGTTTTGCTTACACTATCAAAAATGTAACCACCAATTGGAGCTTAGCATCTACCGCATGACTACAGTGTACCAGATATTTCCCTTATCAGAGGTCAGGTGGTCCTTGAGAGTTTCAGAGTGTTGTTTTTCACATGGGCTTTAGAACCAGGCAAGCCCTCGGAGTGGACCCGGGCCTCAGAGAGGTCACAGTCACATAGCTTAGGACCTGAGTCCTGGCTCCTTTTGGGAGGCTCTTTTCCACATCACTAGTGTACAAGTAGGGAAGCTCAAAAATTTGCTAGAAAACAGAAAACTCATATGAAATTTGAAATCTGATGGGAAGGACTTGCAACGTGAACAGCTGACCCTCCACGGTAGGCCACAGAAAGTTCATCTGTGGAATTATTTATAAGAATAGCTACATCTCAGTATGCTTAGTTTTCACTGTATTTTTGCCCCCAAAGTAATAAGCTGAATATGAACAAGCCATTTATAAGAGATGCTACAAATGATTAAAAAAAAAAAAATTCAACAAGAAGTAGGCATCACGTGTACAGATGCCAGGAGAATGAATTGATAAAACCCTTTAGAAAGAGCAAATTGAGAATATCATTAAAAAGTCTTTAAAATGTTCACACTTTTTCACCTGGTAATTTCCCCTTCTAGGAATTCATCCTAAACAAGCACAGAAGTACAGATCATTTTTGATGTCTCAAATGCTTGTCAAAGCATTACTTGTAATGGGAAAGTAGCAAAAGCCTATCCCAACAGTAGGGATACATTCAGTAAGTCTTTACACAAACCCATATGGTGAAATATTATGCAGTCATAAAATGATCTTAATAATTTGGAAAAATACTTGTGATATAATATTGTTTTAAAAGCAGTGTAACAAATCCATAGAGACAGAAAGCAGAAGGGTGGTTACCAGGGGGCAGGAGCAGGAGGATGCGGAGTTGTTTAATGGGGACAGAGTTTCAGTTTGAGAAGATGAAAAAGTTCTGGCGATGGATGTTGGTGGTGGTTGCACAAAAGTGTGAATATGCTTAATGCCACTGAACTGCACACTTAAAAATGGTTAAAATGGCAAATTTTTATGTTATATATATTTACCATAATAAAATCGGATTTAAAAAAATACATACGTAACGTGATTTTAACCACAAAAGAAGAAAATAAAATTACACATAAAATATCACCAATAAAATAGGCCAAAATAATATCATTGGTTGTCTTTTGGTAAGAGGTCTATACATGACTTTAATTTTTCTGTTTTTCCTATATATTCTATTATGGGGACATATAATATTCAGAAAAAATAAGCTTTAACTTTTAAATGCAGCCTAATCGAACAAAGGAAGAATTGAAATTTCCACTGTAACTTTTCTCCATAGATAGAGCAGTCACATCTCAAAAAATAAAACATACCAATGCTCACAAATATAGCAACCTCCCTTAGTGTTCCATTTAGAGATGAGAGATTGTTCTATAAAGCAATAAAAAAAACCCCAGCATTTAAGAAAAAAAAAAAAGTTATTGAAAATAAAGTCCATGTGTGTTTATAGCGTCTTGATTTGTCATCATGTTTTGGCTTAGGCTGTTCTTATTTTCTTTAAATCTGCCATGAACTTAGAAGACACAACCACAGTGCAGCTAAAAGTTGCCTTTGCTAATAACTTAGTTTATGAATGTTATAAATATAACTGATTTGTAAAGGAAAAAGCACATTCTTGGCAAAAATTGAGTGTCTCTTAAGATGGGCTTAATTAAAACAAAATGCTCTCTAAATAAAATACCTCATCCGAACACATGAAAATTTTAGAAGCTGAACATGACAAAGTAGGTTTAAAGGCATTAAGGATATTTAAAGCAAACATTTCTCTTTGTAAGGGTCCCAAAATATGCCTAAGAGTGCACAAAAAGTCAAGACGGCAGAACAAAGACTCTGTGCGTGAAACTTTAATATGCACATTAAAAAGACCAAGAAATATGACTGTAATCTGGGTGAGATTAGACAAAACCAGGAAGGTGATAAAATAACAGAAGGAAGTGCCTTTCAATGTAAGAATTTTCAGCTTTATTTAAGAGACCTCAGCTCTGAAAAAAAGACAGTGGCAAGTAGCCATATTCAAGTCAAAATTTCATGGTGAAAAGACATTTTTTAAAGTTTTATAATTTCTATTTTCCCACTTTGAAAAGGCTTTTTTCATTTGTTCAATTTAATAGGAAGCTGTACGACATTTTCCAAAGTGGTCTTAGCCACATATTGTGTAAGTAAAAAAGAACAAGTTTCTCCCATGTGATGAGGCTCTGACACGGCCACAACCTGTTATGGTCCCTTTTGGAGTCTCATATTCCAAATGACCAGTTAAAAACAACCTCTGAAGAGCTACAGCAAACTCTGAAATATATTTGTCAAAAAACAAATATCACATTTTACATTCAAAGTTTTATCTGTCCTGTTCACCGACACTTAGAAGGTGAATTTTCAGGAAATGTTGGCTTGGTGAGTCCCTTGGTGCGGATGATTATCAAGAGGGAACATGAATGCCTGGGCTTCCCTCACCCAACTGCCAGGGCCAAGGCCTAGTTCAAGGTTATTTATCCACCTAAGAGCTGCTGTGTTTGAAAAGCCCATAGGACTAAATTATGTTTCATTTTTCTATATGCCAATATGCTTGCAAAAATTTTAAATGGCAAATGTTGCAATCAAATATATCATTTTAAAACTCGATATCTGCTGATTAAAAAATGGGTAAAGGAACCAAACAGACATTTCTCAAAAGAAGACATACAAATGGGCAACAGGTATGTGAAAAAATGCTCAACATCACTCATCATCAGAGAAATTCAAACCAAAACTACATTGAGATATCATCTGACCCCAGTTAGAATGGCTATTATCAAAGAGACTGAGATATCCAAAATATACAAGGAACTCAAACAACTTTACAAGAAAA
>NW_007727587.1:204072-208941 GCF_000696425.1 Galeopterus variegatus | reverse complement strand
CCAGGACCAGAACGCATTGAGATGATGGTGGTTAGGCTGGATGGAGGACCAACAGGAACGCACTGTCATTACAGAGCCACAAGTCAGACAAAAAAAAAAAGGATTATCTAAAAAATCCTGCAAGTGAAAGAAGCCAGACATAAAGGCCATCATATTGTATGATTCCATTTATACAAAATGTCCAGAATTTGTAAATCCATAGAGACAGAAAGCAGTGGCTGGAGAAAGGGGGGAAAGGGAAGTGACTGTTTAATGCATATGGGGGTTCCTTTTGGGGTGATGAAAATGTTCTAGAACTAGGTAGCAGTAGATGTTTGCACAACATCATGAATGTAGACTAATGGTAAATTTTGTCATGTGTCTTATACTACAATAAAAAAAGAAAACTATGATCACATAACCCATACAAGGAAAAATTGATCAACTGGACCTCATTAAAATTAAAAATGTTTACTCTGAGAAAGACCCTGATAAGAGAATGGAAAGACAAATTACAAACTGGAAGAAATTGTTTGCAGATCACGTATCCAGCAGAGGACTTGTATCTAGAACACACAAGGATCTTTCAAAATTCAACAGTTAAAACCAAATGGGCCATTTCTGTCAAACAAATGGGAAGGGAGTAGAGGAGAACAGTTCCTCTGTGGCTTTCTTTAACAAGAAGTCTGTGCTATTATTTGACTAATGTCTGTGTTTCCTTATAAGAGCCCAGAAATGTAGGGACTGGGTCTGGTTTTGCCCATTATTCTAACCTGTGTCTGGCCCAGTGCCTAGCATATAGTAGGAGCAGAATAAATATTTATTCAGTGAATGAATGAATGAGTGAAATGATTAAGTGTGAACAGGCCTGGCATAGTGCCAGCAGAGAGTAGGCACTAGGTAGATGCTGGCCAATTTTGGCCTAGAACCTCTAAAGCATGACAGCTGGAGAGCCTATTGAACATAGTCCCCCAACGGCCTTGCCTTGGACAACAGCAACAGGCAAAGAGTAGCCTATTCATTCATTCATTCAGCAATTATTTGCTGAGCACCTTCTATGCACCAGGTTCTGTTCTAAGCATATGGAATATATCCATGATCAAAACAGACAACAATCCCTGCCCTCATGGAACATAATTTTACATGACGTAAATTTTACATTATGTAGGCATCATTCACAAGAGCCAAAACATAGAAGCAACCCACATGCCCATCACAAATGAATGGTAAACAAAAGTGGTATATCCATACAACATAATATTATTCAGCTTTAAAAGAGCAGAAATTCTGACATATGTTACAACATGGGTAAACCTTGAAGACAAAAGGACAAATACTAGATTTCACTTGTATGAGGTACCTCATATATACATACCTTATATGCTTCCACATATAGAAAGCACCTAGAATAATCAAATTCACAGAGACAGAAAATAGAATGGTGGTTGTCAGGGGTTGGGGGTAAGGAAGTGGGGAGATGTTGCTGAATGGGTACTGAGTTTCTGTTTTGCAAGATGAAAAATATTCTGTGGATGGATGGTGGTGATGGTTGCCCAATGATGTGAATGTGCTTAATGCCAGTAAACTAGACACTTTAAAATGGTTAAAATGGAAAATGTTATGTTATGTATATATTTTTTTTAAAAGATGATAAGGGCTTTGGGAAAGGGAGCCTTGTGAGCAAGATTACCATTTTAACCAGGGCAGTCAGAGTCCTTTTCATACTTTCATTCATACTCAATTGATATGAAGGGTTTTTTTTGTTTTTTTTTTTTTAAAAGGTGACCGGTAAGGGGATCTTAACCCCTGACTTGGTGTTGTCAGCACCACGCTCAGCCAGGTGAGCGAACCGGTCATCCCTATGTGGGATCTGAACCCGGGGCCTTGGTGTTATTAGCACCGCACTCTACCGAGTGAGCCACGGGCCAGCCCCGATATGAAGGTTTTTAAAACTGCTCTTTGGAGATAGAACTGTATTATAAATCATTGTTCAATTGTGGAGAATATATGTTCAAAGAAGATCATTTAATTTACGTGTTTCTAGGGCTGGCCAGTTAGCTCACTTGGTTACAGGTGCCAATAACACCGAGGTCACGAGTTCAGATCCCCATACTGGCCAGCCGCCAAAAAAAAATTATGTGCTTCTGTTATCCAATATAAAAGGAGATGAGTATTCTGGATACTCAAGAGTTATGCCTTACTTGGCTTGAAACATTTCTCCAAGCTTTTCTATTGGAAATATGTGTAAACTGGGAAATCATACTGATGTCAAAGAAAGTGTCTGGGGGGNAGGTGACCGGTAAGGGGATCTTAACCCCTGACTTGGTGTTGTCAGCACCACGCTCAGCCAGGTGAGCGAACTGGTCATCCCTATGTGGGATCTGAACCCGGGGCCTTGGTGTTATTAGCACCGCACTCTACCGAGTGAGCCACGGGCCAGCCCCGATATGAAGGTTTTTAAAACTGCTCTTTGGAGATAGAACTGTATTATAAATCATTGTTCAATTGTGGAGAATATATGTTCAAAGAAGATCATTTAATTTACGTGTTTCTAGGGCTGGCCAGTTAGCTCACTTGGTTACAGGTGCCAATAACACCGAGGTCACGAGTTCAGATCCCCATACTGGCCAGCCGCCAAAAAAAAATTATGTGCTTCTGTTATCCAATATAAAAGGAGATGAGTATTCTGGATACTCAAGAGTTATGCCTTACTTGGCTTGAAACATTTCTCCAAGCTTTTCTATTGGAAATATGTGTAAACTGGGAAATCATACTGATGTCAAAGAAAGTGTCTGGGGGGCCCAACAGTTGGCCTCAACCCATCCCCATCCCCTTACCAGGTTCTTGACTCTGCCACACGAAAGAATTCAAAAGCAGAGTCACAGTAGAAAGTGAGAACAGGTTTAATATAATGAATAAGAGATACAGATTTCACAGAGAGAATGTGGCCTAGCTCCAGAGACTGAGCAGAGCCCACACCGAGTTTAACATAAAAGTAAGAGATATATACTTAAAGCTCAGTACAGAGTGCAGGCTGTCTCAAGAGAGTGAGCAGCTGCTTGCTGAGAGTAAGTTTGATACACAAAGAAAGACATAGACACTCCACAGGCGAGTGTGGGCTGGCTCCCAGCACAGAAGTGTGGGTTGGCTCCCAGCACAGTGAGCAACAGCCCCACCTTCTGCTGGGATTTGGCTTTTATAGTGTTACCATCTAATGAATATTCAATTAAGGGGGTGGTTCTCAGTTATGTGACATAGTCTTGCACATGCTCAGTTTGTCCCCTTTTGGAGCATGTTCATTGGTCAAACCCTGTCACATGCACCAGACATATTCAAGAATATTCTGTGCTCTCTAGCACCTCTAGTGGAAGGTCATTCAACTACCAGGGTTATATGATCCTTCTCTACTGAGCATGCCCAGACACTGGATTTGCACAGGCCAGCCCCTTGGGGTTTCATTTTCCCCCTGTTGGTGCTGAAAATAGATCTAACTGGCAACAGTAGCTTTCCTCTAGGAGAGAGCCCAGAGGAGGGACCTGAGACCTTGGAGAATGGCTATAACCCAGGGATGTGTCCTGAAACCTGAGCCCAAGGAAACTGAGCACCTTCTATACCTATAGGATAGTGGTATATACAATACCACTGTCCTAACTTGACAAATATACTATACTTAAAGTATATATTTAATCTTTGTCTTCTTTTTTAAAGAAGTGACTAGGAGCAAAACTTGAAGAGGGTGGGAGTGGGCCACATGGGCTTCTGGGGAAAAGGAGCCCAAAGAGAGAGTCACAGGGCAAAGCTCTTGGCCAGCAGCTCACCTGGACTTCCGGAAGGGCTCAGAGGCCTGGAGGTTGGTATGGCTAAAGCCAGTAAAAGAGGGAGGCAGGGGCTGACCCCGTGGCGCACTCGGGAGAGTGCGGCACTGGGAGCGCAGGGACGCTGCCGCCGCGGGTTCGGATCCTATATAGGAATGGCCGGTGCGCTCACTGGCTGAGCACGGTGCGGGCGACACCACACCGAGGGTTGCGATCCCCTTACCAGTCACGAAAAAGACAAAAAAAAAAAAAAAAGAGGGAGGCAGGAGAGAAGGTCACAGAGTAGGGCACAGATGTCACTGGGCTGGAGGCACTGTTAGGACTTTGATTTTTAACCTGAGTCACAAGGGCAGCCAGGAATTTTTGTGCAGAACTTCAGATCAATTTCAACAAAGTAGCAAAGAAAAGATCCCAGAATTCTGTTCTCAAGGTTGATGGTATCTTGAAACCAGGAGCTGTTTTCCCTTCTGTTTAATTTACACCAGGAATAGGAGGCTCCTGGAAAAAAACTGGGGGGAGGAGGGGTTATAGGCTATTAAGAAAACTCTATAAAAACTTAATAGGTCATTAGTCCACATTACTAATTTCTCAGTTAAAGCATGAGTTCAATTAAACTTAGGAGTTGTCTTGGCTGCTAAGATACTGAACAACCATATACTTAAGGAGGATATATACCAAACATAAATGAAGCATAAAATACACTGGGAACTTGCCTGCCTTTTCAAGTGAAGGCTTTCATGGTGGCGCCAAAGTCTTGTATGTATAATTGAACTATTATGCATATGTTAAAAAGTATGAGATAGATCTCTAACAACCCACATGATTCATGATACATTGTGAAACTTTTTTAAAAAGCAAGTTTAGGACTGGCAAATTAGCTCAGTTTGTTAGAGTGTAGTATTATAACACTGAGGTCAAGATACTGGCCAGCCACCAAAATCAACAAATTAATTAATTAAAATAAAATAAAATGAAAATAGGCAAAAGACATGCATAGATATGTCACCAAAGACAATATGGGGATGTCAAATAGGCACATGAAAAGATGTTCAACATCATTAGCCATTAAAGGAAA
>NW_007727587.1:202173-203082 GCF_000696425.1 Galeopterus variegatus | reverse complement strand
CACTACTGAACTATACACCTGAAAATATTTAAGATATTAAATTTTATGTTATGTGTTTTTTACCACAATTAAAAGGAAACATATGGGAGTAGGTGTAAATGTCCTCAGGATTAAGAAAACCTACCTTCTTCAAATTTTTTAAAATATTTCTTTCATTTCACTAAACACACATTTTATGGTGATGTGATCTTTGGGATTTTAGTGAATAATTTTCAACATACCTTTCAGCTTTTTATGTCCTCCCCTCCCGCAAAAAAAAAGAAGCTCTGTCGTCCTATCTGATAGACTTATTAGATGACTCACAATATCATTATAAATACTACTGAGCCATAAAAAAGAATGAAATTCTGCTATTTGCAGCAGC
Source organism: Galeopterus variegatus (assembly GCF_000696425.1). Classification (NCBI taxonomy): domain Eukaryota; kingdom Metazoa; phylum Chordata; class Mammalia; order Dermoptera; family Cynocephalidae; genus Galeopterus; species Galeopterus variegatus. The sequence continues at coordinate 202,718 of NW_007727587.1, read as the reverse complement.
ATGGATGAGCTTGGAGAAAATTATAAGTGGAATAAACCAGGCACAGAAAGAGAAATACCACATGTTCTCACTCATAAATGAGAGCTAATAAATAAATTTTTTTAAAAAGAAAGCAATAATAATCACGATAATACCTTGAACTTTCTTTCAGAAGCAGAAAACAGAACTGTGGTTAATAAAAGTGGAGAAAGGGGAATGTAAGGGGGTTTGCGAGAAATTGGTTAATGGACACAATGGACAATTACATTGTGTAATGATGAGTATGCTGATGACTCTGATTTGATCGTTACACATTTTACACAGGTATTGATAATCACCTCTTTACCCCACAAATATGTATAATCAATTACATTTCAATTTAAAAAAAAAAAAGACATCAGTATATACCACTGTTTCACCAAGTGTAGTCTATAATCCACATGGGGTGCCTGAAAAGATGCAGATTCCTAGAGCTAGCCAGCCTTTCTAAATCAGGCAATCTGGAGAGGGGACTTGGCTATCTGTGCTTTTGTTAAGTATTTCCAGTGATTCTTATGACCAGTTGA
>NW_007727587.1:199856-201550 GCF_000696425.1 Galeopterus variegatus | reverse complement strand
GAGGGGACTTGGCTATCTGTGCTTTTGTTAAGTATTTCCAGTGATTCTTATGACCAGTTGAGCTTGAGAGCTACTGGTACAGTTTATACAACTGAAGTTAGAAAATGCTCCAAATAAAACAAACATTTTGCATGGTTTGGAATACAATACTAGGCGGTTGACTAAAGTGACAATGACCTTATGTAATTTTCTGATGTTAAAAGAGCACAAAGTCTTCCAAATGTCAAATACAAAAATGAATCCTAAGAGACTTAAAGTCCCCACAAGATAATCATTTACAAATCCCAGACCTAAGAACTTAAGTGAAATTCATTTTCATTCACTTAATTTCACATACGATGACTATTCTGGCACATAAAGAAGAAAATGCTGGAAGATGTGGAGGCATTTCGGTTTTGATCTTTGCTATTATTCCATCAGTTCCAAGGCCAATTGGGCCCATCAGTCTGTCTAGAAACAGCCCAATGTCCATGCATGGATGCATGCATAAACAAATTGTGGTATGTTTATACAATAGAATATTATTCAGCCATAAAAGGAATGAGGTACTGATACGTGCTACAACGTAGATGAAATTCAAATACATCTAAGTGAAAGAAGCCAGACACAAAAAGTCACATATTGTATGATTTCATTTATAAGAAATACCCAGAATAAGAAAATCTATAGAAGAAGAATGCAGATTGGTGGTTACCAGTGGGTCAGGGGTGATGGAGGTTAACTGCTTAATGGGTATAAATTTCCTTTTGGGATGATAAAGATTTTGGAACTAGATAGGCATAGTGTTTGCACAACATTGTGAATGTACTGAATTCCACTAAACTGTTTACTTTTAAGTGGTTAATTTATGTTATATGATTTTACATCAATAAAGAAATGTTTAAAAACAATGTAAGGGAAAATAATGTGGTATACAAATTAATCTGAGTATCATGATCAATTGAAAAGATGTGTTGTGAACTGGGAAAAAGCAATTTGTTTAAGGAAGGCATATGCTCACACCTCAAACTCCCCAAACTGAAATTAAACACATGCCTTAGCCATAAATAACTCTATCAGACGTTAAAGCTTAATTAAAATTAATTTCTCCCAACTTCTACTAGTTTTATTGGAAATGCAAAATGGAAATAGTGACAGACCCATCATGCTGATAGCTTATTAAACGTTGAGTTCTGTTTGCAAACGTAGCTGGTCAAATCAAGAAAGTTGATTTACTTGTCAATCATACCTCCATAGAGCTAGAGAATAAAAGAAAGAAAGTCAAACCAAGGTCAAGGGTTTGGATCCCTGTACTGGCCAGCTGCCAAAAAGAAAAAGAAAAAGAAAGCTGAAGGATACAACTCCAGTAAGCACGGACACTAATAACTTGGCCAAGAACACAAATGTCACATTAAGCAGTTTAGGGGTCTCATAGCAGGCCTCAAATAAATTCAGTGACCTTCTTCAGGCCCATTAATGAGTTGTCCAAGATCTTCAGCACCACAGTCGGCCATGGCTGGTGAGGGGTAGAGCTGGGCCTGTCACCCAGGTGGAGAGAGAACTCACACACTCCAGTTGTACTAAAGCCCTCAGACACTGCTGGTTGACCAACTACGTTAGCTCTTTACTTTTACCTTTGAAATCTTTATAAACACATATAAACAGCATATTTATTTCACCTACTTCAGATTCTCATCCTTGACTACTCATCATGA
>NW_007727587.1:197274-198264 GCF_000696425.1 Galeopterus variegatus | reverse complement strand
TTCTCTTTTTTTTCTCCTTTCCTTCTCTCACCCTGAGAGGCTCACTAAACAGAGTGTATTGCCTGTGTTTCCCAGATTCGAGCTAATTCAACGGTGGTTATTTTTGCTAATCTTTTGGATTAATCTTTATAGCTGTCAGAAAAACACCACCTTAAAAAGGAAATGTTTCTGCCATAGAACTTCTACTCAGTTGAAAATAGTCACCATCGGTTAAAAAAAATAACACTCCGTAAGTTCCCAAACAATTTACCTCGAAACTGGTCCAGAGGGCTAAAAATAACCTCTAAACAAATAGCAAAACCTGGGCCTGGCCCAATGTAAGAAATCAGGGCCAATGGAATTTTTGAGAGGTAGGGAACCCCTGGGCTGAAGGGCAGATCAGCTCTTAGCTTAGTTTGATCTGGTGCAAGGATCAAAGCTCTGATGCAGAGATTTATTCCCATGGTTGCCAAAGTGCAACAGAGCTTTTCAAGCCTTGCATAGCAAAGCACTAAGATGCATGATGCTAACATCAGGAAGTCTCCCTGGGCAGTGTTTTCATATAAGGGAGGGGTTAGGAAATGGGGTGCTCTTAGGTGGGGCAATTCTTTTTTTTTTTTTGGCAGCTGGCCAGTAAACCCTTGACCTTGGTGTTGTCAGCACCACACTCTACCAAGTGAGCTAATGGGCCAGCCTTAGGTGGGGCAATTCTTAGTGTGCAAGACTGACTTGGGCTTTGTAGGATGTTTAGTTTCCCCAGCTATCATCCTCTAAATGCTGACAGCCCTTCCCAGCCATGAGTCAACCAAAAAACACCCACGCATATTTCCAAATGCCCCTGCAAGTCAGTGCAGTCACCCCCCACTAAGAACCACTGAGTATAACACGTCTGCACGTAACTCAGCCTGGCCTAACTCCCATCCCATGTACTCCCTTTATTTCTCCCCTTTAGCAGGCTACAGCATGGAATTACTGGTTATAAATAGCTTTACTTTTTTTTTTTTAAAAAAA
>NW_007727587.1:189200-195998 GCF_000696425.1 Galeopterus variegatus | reverse complement strand
ACAGTTCATATAAATGCAATCATACAGCACGTGGTCTTTTGTGACTGGCTTCTTTCACTTCACACAATGTTTTCAAGGCTCATCTGGGCCATAGCATACTCATACATCAGTAATTCATTCCTTTTTATTGCCGAATGTCTTAGCTTGGGCTGTTATAACAAATTACCATAGACTGGGTGGCTTAAACAACAATCATTTCTTTCTCATAGTTCTGGAGTCTAAAAGTCCAAGGTCAGGGTGGCAGCATGGTCTGGTTCTGATGAGGGCCCCCTTCCTCATTCACAGATGGCCATCTTCTCATTGTACCCTCACATGGCAGAGAGAAAAGTCATCTCTGGGGCCTCTTTTATGAGGGCAGTAATCATCTCCCAAAGGCCTCACCTCCTAATACCATCACACTGGGAGTTAGGATTTCAACCTATGAATTTTGTAGGGGCACAATTAGCTCATAACACTGAGTAATATTCAATTGTATGGATACACCACATTTTTTTTATCCATTCATCAGTTGATGGACATTGGAGTTGTTTCTACTTTTTGGCAAGTGTGAGTAATGCTGCTATGAACATTCATTTACATGTTTTTGTGTAGAAATATGCTTTTGATTCTCTTGGGTATACTGTATTCCTAGGAGTGCAATTGCTGGTTACATAGTCACACTTATGTTTAACTGTTTGAGGAACTGCCAGACACTTTCCCAAAGCAGCTGTACCATGTTGCATTCCCACCAGCAGTGTCTGGGGTTCTAATTTCTCTATATCCTCACCAACATTTGTTGTTATGTCTTGTTGATTATAGCCATCCTAGTGAGTGTGATTTGTATTTCCCTAATGGCTAATGATGATAAGCATCTTTTCATGTGAGTTTGTTATATATTGGACTAGTTTTTGTTCCTTATTCTTACTGAAAAAGTAAATGAGTACAATAGTCAACATTTCCTCTCCCTGAAGGTTCTGCGCTCATATATACTTAAAAATGTTGTCTTGTCCCTCAAGGTTAGAGAAGGGAAGAAACTAAATTGGCCTGGCATCCATTAGGTAGATGTCACTCAATCCTCTCACTTAATCTTTCCAACAAGTCTTGGAGGAAGAAGGTATAGTCTGGATTTTGCAAATAAAAAACCAGGGCCAGATCATTTAAGTGTCTGCCAGTGAGTGGTCAGCTGACATTTAAACCATGTCTATGTGACAGTGTTTTCCTTGTGATCCTTCCCCATGGGCCTCTGCAGCAACAAGGTAGGAGGCGATAGTCTTGGCCCTTTTGTGGTACACTCTCTAAGAAGCACAAAACAGTCCTTCAGGTACCCTTTCCTCTGAGAACCAGAGGGCTCAGAAACAGAAGCCCCAGTTCTGCAGACATTCTTATGAGTGAATTACCCATTGGGTCTGAATATATATTAGTCAACTTGGGCTGCTATAACAAAATACCATAGACTGGGGGTCTTAAACAGCAGACACATTTCTCAGTTTCCTGTGATCCCCAAAGAGGAGGCTAGAGGCTGGAAAGTCCAAGATCAAGGTGCTGGCTGATTCAGTTCCAAAGTGAGGGCTCTCTTCGTGGCTTGCAGATGGCTACCTTCTGCTGAGTCCTCATACAACAGAGAGAGCAAGCTTCAGTGTCTTCCTCTTCTTCTAAGTACACAAATCCCATCATGGGGCCCCTACCCTCACACCCTTATCTCCCAAAGGCCCCACCTCCAAATAACTTCGCCTTGGGGGTTAGGGCTTCAACATAAGAATTTTGGGGGATACAAATATTCAGTGCAGAGTTAAGGTCTATAGCTTGGGAAAAAGAGAGTGGGAAGAGCTTTGAGACACCCCTACCCCCAGGAATAAGGGACAGACAGAGAAAGAGAGTGAGAGAGACAGACAGAGAGGGCTAAAAGGTCTTCCTATAACCAAGTCATAAAGGAAGCTGGGGCCACTGAGCACTTCATCTAGATACACCTCAAAGACCCCAGAACATTTGTTATTTCTCCTTTAAATTTAAAAAAAATTTTTTTGTTTGGTAAAATATATGTAACATAAAATTTACTATTTTAACCATTTTTAAGTATAAGTGTACAGTGGCATTAAGTACATTCACACTGCTGTGCAACCACCACCACTAGCCATCTCCAGTATCTCTTCATCTTCCCCATCTGAAACTGTCCCTATTAAACACCAGCTCCTCATCCCCCCATTTATTCTTTCTTGCTATCTCTTGTTCTTCATTCTCCTCACAGTAATTACAATGAAATCTTTAAAAGGATGAGCACGTGTTATTCGGGATTACAAAAAATCTGGGGAAACTGCACCTGCTCTGAAGAAGGGGGATCAAGAAATGAGAGTTGGTGCTGGCAGCTTGGAAGGTAAAGGAAAAGTAGACTAAATCTCAAGAGGCCTGGAAGGAAGAAAGGGAGGAAAAAAATGGGCCTGTCTGCAGCCAGGCAGAGGACTGAGAGCACCAAGGAGCCAGACCAGCTGCAAGGCCTGGGAAGCCTCCGGGAAAAGCCTCAGGGCTGCAGCTTCCTGGGCCTGTCTGCAGCCAGGCAGAGGACTGAGAGCACCACGGAGCCAGACCAGCTGCAAGGCCTGGGAAGCCTCCGGGAAAAGCCTCAGGGCTGCAGCTTCCAGGGGGAGCTGGAATGGTCCCTGTCACCACCGGCGAGGACACTTTCATTTTCACTCTAAATGTTCCCAGTAATTTGCTGTTCCATTTGGTAGAAATACACCCACTTAATAGCAAATCCAATTAACATGGATTTTCCCCATTTGTTACTTAAGTAACTGGGGTTTTGCTTGCATTAGAACTTATACGATAAATTACTTCAAGCAGCAAAGCAAACTCCGACTCTAATTTCTTATTCCACATCCGTTTCTGCATCTCATTTGTTTTAAACAATTGGGTTGTGATGATAAGGTTCTTTCTTGGGCAAGGACCAAAAAGGAGGGGAAAGCCCACTGCTCATACTATGGGCTGCGATAGGAGCTGGACCATCGGCCACAGAGGAGCAGGCTTGGTCTTTGACAATGCGGTAAGGGGCTGTAAGACACTGGGAGAGGACAGTGGCTACTAGTCAAGACCTGCGACAGTACCAGACTTCCAGTCTGTCCACTGCTTACAGGGAAGATATGAGGAATGGTTGGATATATTGGAGACCAGAGGGCTTCTGAGCCTGTGAGTTGGAAGGACAAGGGGTTCAGAGGTTCTGAGGTCTCTGCCCAGTCAGTGAAACCCCATTTCTCCAGTACAGGAACTGGATCTCAAACATTTATTTCATAAACTGCAGCTCCTGTGCAGGGCTGGCTGGCACACTGTAGCTACTCAGCAAAACTTAGTGAACCAGTTAGGTAGGGCCAACATGGGGCTCCTGTGATAGAAGCTTCCACCCAAGGAGCCAGAAGTGTAGTCTGAGAGCCACTTCCAACACCTGTCTCAGTACTTACATGCAGCTGCATGTTAATGATTGGTTTGGGGTCACTTACCTCTCCCCTCTGTGGGTCAGCTTCTGTCTTGCTCACCTGTTTATCTTTAGAGACTGGCACACCATCACAATGAAATAAAGACATTCAATTCTTACTGCAAATCCTGGAAAACCAAAATTACTGTTGCCGAACATCTCGAGCCTTGCCTGCCTGCCGTGGTCTGTTGTACAATTCTCAATCACACGTGAGGTCAGCGAGCCAAATTCTGTTGCCTGCTCTAATCATTTGAAGGAAATGAATGTGTTTCCCTAATGAGACAACCTCACTGCTTTTATGAGGCCCACGGAGAGAGCCCAGGACAGCATCCAAGTGGATGGAGGGCATCGTTATTAATATTTGACCTCTGGTTAGCTCAGTTGGTTAGAGCGTGGTGTTATAACACTGAGATCAAGGGTTTGGATCCCCATACTGTCCAGTCACCAAAAAATAAATATACATATTCTTTAAGTTAATGTATACATAATGTAAACATATACATTGTAAGTTCTTCTTCTTCTTTTTTTTTTTTTTTTTGGTTGCTGGCCAGTATGGGGATTCAAACCCTTGACCTTAGCAATACAAGGCTTGTGTTTTAACCAACTGAGCCAATCAGCCAGCCCAATATTGCAAGTTCTAACACGAACTTTGACCAAACTTAGTTTATGAAGCAGAAACACCCAAGAGCATCCAAATCTAGCCAGTCTAACCTCTGGCTGCATCATTTGGAAGAGCACACTGTGCTTTCAGACTGAAGAAAATCACCTTATAATAAGTGTGCTGATGTTCTACTGTGAAATAGGACAGAGACAGAATACCCTTCCCAGTCCATCTCTGGGGACTTCACAGGCCTGGCAGGAAAATATCCACTTCCTGCCTGTGACTGTAACATGCATTATGCCACACGGGAAATAAGTTTCAAATCCTATTTTTGGAAAAGGAGGTAACGTTGGAGGTAACGAGGGGAGGGCCAAGTCCAGCCTCGAGCTGGAAAGAGCTCAAGGGGTCCTCAGTAAGCCCACAGTTGTCTGGGGACAAATGCTTTCAAAACCCCCCTCCATTCCTCAGGCAGTTCCACTCTCATGTTTCCAGGCCCCCAGTGGTTCTAGAGGGAGGGGGAGGTACAGGATGTTCTCATGAATCATCTCAAGTTCAATGAACTGTCTTGTTACCACAGCCAAGGTCAAGCTTTAAACCTGCACGTGTATTTCCTCTGGAGTGTGCTAAAGGGTAACACACTCTCCTCTCCTACAAATCACACACTAGGGCTACAGCCTAAAATAGAACACAAAATGTTTCAAAAGATGTTTGACTGAAAGACTTCCAAACCAATTACTATTGTACAACAAAATGCTTAGAATTCAAAAGGTTATACATTTTTAAATATACAAAATCATGGCAAATAGCCTGCCACTCACTGAAGACCTCCTAGGTACCTGGCACTGTGCTAAATGTTCACATCCTTTACTCAGAGGCTATGCTCACAATAGCCAAGATATGCAAACAACCTAAATGTCCACCAACAGATAATAGGATAAAGAAAATGTGGTATATACGCAAATGAAATACTACCCAGCCATNGAATACCCTTCCCAGTCCATCTCTGGGGACTTCACAGGCCTGGCAGGAAAATATCCACTTCCTGCCTGTGACTGTAACATGCATTATGCCACACGGGAAATAAGTTTCAAATCCTATTTTTGGAAAAGGAGGTAACGTTGGAGGTAACGAGGGGAGGGCCAAGTCCAGCCTCGAGCTGGAAAGAGCTCAAGGGGTCCTCAGTAAGCCCACAGTTGTCTGGGGACAAATGCTTTCAAAACCCCCCTCCATTCCTCAGGCAGTTCCACTCTCATGTTTCCAGGCCCCCAGTGGTTCTAGAGGGAGGGGGAGGTACAGGATGTTCTCATGAATCATCTCAAGTTCAATGAACTGTCTTGTTACCACAGCCAAGGTCAAGCTTTAAACCTGCACGTGTATTTCCTCTGGAGTGTGCTAAAGGGTAACACACTCTCCTCTCCTACAAATCACACACTAGGGCTACAGCCTAAAATAGAACACAAAATGTTTCAAAAGATGTTTGACTGAAAGACTTCCAAACCAATTACTATTGTACAACAAAATGCTTAGAATTCAAAAGGTTATACATTTTTAAATATACAAAATCATGGCAAATAGCCTGCCACTCACTGAAGACCTCCTAGGTACCTGGCACTGTGCTAAATGTTCACATCCTTTACTCAGAGGCTATGCTCACAATAGCCAAGATATGCAAACAACCTAAATGTCCACCAACAGATAATAGGATAAAGAAAATGTGGTATATACGCAAATGAAATACTACCCAGCCATGAAAAAGAATGAAATTCTAGGGCCAGACCGTGGCTCTCTTGGGAGAGCGTGGTGCTGACAACACCAAGCCAAGGGTTAAGATCCCCTTACCGGTCATCTTTTTAAAAAAAAAAAAAGAATGAAATTCTGCCATTTGCAGCAACACAGATGAACTTGGAGAAAATTATGTTAAGTGAAATAAGCCAGGCACAGAAAGAGAAATACCACATGTTCTCACTCATATGTGGAAGCTAAAAATGTTGATCCCATAGAAGTAGAGAGTAGAATAGTGGTTACTAGAGATTGGTGGGGGAATGGGGAGAGGGGGACGGGGAGAGGGTGGTCAACAGATACAAAATATTAGAGAGATAGAAGAATGGGATCTAGTGTTCTATAGTAATACAGGGAGACTACAGTTAACAACAAAGTACTGTTGTGTATCTCTGAATAGCCAGTCGAGATGATGTTGAATGTTCCTAACACAAAGAAGTGACAAATGTTTGACTAATGGCTATACTAAGCACCCTGATATGATCACTGCACACGGTATGAATGTATCCAAATATCACATTGTACTCCATAAATATATACAGTTATCATGGGTCAATTAAGAAAAATAAATTTAAAAGAGGGAAAAAAGAAATAGAGAGTAGAATAGTAGAAAAGAGGCAGGGAAAGCAGGAGGCGAGGGGTGGGGAAGGTTGGTAGACTGGTATGAAGTTACAAAGATACAGTTGGGTAGGAAGAATAAGGTCTGGTGCCCTGGGGTGACAATAGCTAATACTATTGCATTGTCTATTTCAAGAAAGCTAGAAAAGAGGATCTTGAATGTTATAACCACATACAAACGATAAATGTTTAGGTGATAGATATGCTAACTATTCTGACTGGATCATTAACAATATATGCATAAGGCATAAAAACACATACAATGAAAAAAATAAATTAAAACTAAACAAAAAAACAAAAAATAGGGCTGGCCCGGTGGCGCACTGGATAGTGCGCCGCTTGGGAAGTGCGGCGGCGC
>NW_007727587.1:184522-189127 GCF_000696425.1 Galeopterus variegatus | reverse complement strand
GGGGCAACACTGAGGGTTGCGATCCGTTGCCGGACACGGAAAAAAGACAAAAAAAAAAAAATAGAAGGTACAGTAGCACCATACATCATTTTCAAATTGTGTTTGTATGACCCATGGTTTTTTTTTTTTTTTTATAAAATGTCTACTGGACAATCAGAAAATCAGAAAGAAAAAAAAAAGAGACTGAGAACTATGCAATACCTCGTGAAGAAGATAAAAAGTGAGAGGCAAAGACAATCCCTTTCTGTAGAGCAAAAGCTTACAGAAAATCATGTGCTAACTCATGATCTCTTTCCCCTCACTTTAAGAGAATGGTGTTTTTGTCTTGTGTTGATGGGAAGGGTGGTTAAAAGTAAAAAAAAATAAATCACATACCCTAATATGTTAAAGTAAGATCTTCATATCCTGAAGAGGCAAAATTGTCACAAAGATGTTCATAAGAGGTTAATACACAGTGTCCAACGGAAAGTTCTGTGATGATGGAAATGTTCTTTATCTGCACTGTCCAATACAGCAGCCACTGGCTACATTACAGCTATTGAGTGAAATGTGGCTAGTGAGTGAGGAACCGAATTTTAAATATTATTTAATTAAAATTTAAGTTGTTGTACATGATAAGTATATACGATTTTTATTTGTCAATTAAAACAAAATGAAATAAAATTTAAGCCATCACATGTGGTTAGAAGCTACTGTATTGGACAGTACAGGGATACCAGCTTTAAATTCATTAAAGATCATCATTTCTTTTGAATCTGGGACCCTGGGTGGAAAAGTCTGAGGTGGATGTGGCCAGGACAGCCTGAGGTTAGTGAAGACTCAAACATGAAATGGAAGATACAACTTTTGTCCTTGAAGTCCCCATTAAAAAGTTAACGGTGTTGTCCTCTCTAGATCAAACTTCCATTCTTTGACGTCACATTTATCATTTCACAACCAGAAAATTAAATAGCAGTATTCCACTATTTTTATAACAGCAAAGATCTTTCTATTTCTCCATTTGTGCTCCCTATATCTTGACCTTGAATATGTTAAGTTCATATCTTACTTAACAAGAAGCAAATATGAATGGCTGAGCTCTGCAAAGGCAGGGGGCATGATTTTATTTACTGCACTATCTGGCAGCACTTGCTAGGGTGCCTAGTATACAGTAGGCACCAAATACGTATTCGCTGGTTGTTGAATGACTATCTTGAAAGGAGGTGACAAGGAACATGGCATGAAGAATGGACTGTGTTCACCCAGCCATTCAAATCTCGGCTCTGTTCCAAGCTATGGGACCTTGCCTCTGTGTCTTCAGCAGCAAAAAACCACTGTTTTTTGGGATTGTTCTGAAGATTAAGATAGTGTTACCCCCTTACAGCTTCACCACCCGTTCACACCTGGGGGTGGCAGCTCAATGAAAGGCTGCTGTTAGCTGTTGCCTGATGGTAGATGAAATGTTTTTAGGAGCTATGCCATTATTGTTGGTTTCTCTTTTAATGAAATATCTTCAGAGGACAGTACATACGGGGGAGAACCATATGCATAATGATATGAACTTTATAACATAAAAATGAGTTTTATAATAAGCTCATACCAGGTTTTGGGTCTTGCAACATGTATTGGAGGAGCTTCGAATATTATATGTCTGACCTAAGCAGGAGAGAGGGCGCACCATCCCAGCAATTTTTCCACAACAGACCAAAACAGAAATATCTAACAAAGAGAAAGCCTGGAGTATGTTCAAACAAACTGCTTTATTTTAATAAGTCCTGAGTGGTACTCAAAACATTTTTAAGGCATTAAATTGCTTGCAAGCTATTTATATGTATACTCACTTATCTCAATGTATCCTTTTAAAAAAAAATTTCCCTGATAGATCTTTTACAAAAATGTGTTGGAAAGAGCAACAATTCATTGATGTTATGGAACAATAGCAGTCAATCTTTTAATAATTCCTACATTTTAAGAACATTTCACTGCAAGCCACAAAAGAAATTTAAAATTGTGATTTCCGTAGTGAAAAATTAACTTGTTCTGTGTGACAAGGTTCCCTTAAAGGGTCTCCAAGAGACTCTCACACCAAAGAACAGCCCCAGGAGGAGCCCACTATGGACCCCCTGAATCAGTGCAAGCCCACCCTGGTGCTGAAGGGGCCCTTTGCAGCTCACAGCACTGGGAGACTATGGACAGCCTCGGGCAGAAGGGAAAACTCTACAGGCCCTCCCTGAATAAAACTACTGCTCTCCTAGGTGCAGTGTGAAAATGCAGTTCGTTACTGAAAGTCACTCTCCAAAATAAAACATAAAAACAAAAACCCCACAACATTTAATTTTTCTAACGCATTTATCTTCTTGCTTTCAAGCACCATCTCTGGGTATTGAATTAAAGAGTTACAATCTTTTAAGGTGTGATACGTTACACTCACTGAGGTTAACAAACCACGCTGAACTGAATTAAGTCCAGCATTTTGACGTTCATTCTTTTTTCTTGGCCAGTAATCAAACCGTGGTCTTTGGTATTATCAGCACCACGCTCTAACCAACTGAGCTAACCGGCTAGGCTTTTTAATGTTAATTTTTGCTTAAAAATTTGGAGAAACAAAATAACCAGGAAAAAACACTGTGCCTTCCTGAAGCAGCACGTTCCCTCAGTGGACACGTGGCTCCCTCTTGAGGCGAATGTGAGCCTCACGTGGACAGACGCAGGGGCTTGTTTCCTAACTTCACCCATTCCCCCCAATTAAGCAGCTACATAATTACTCTGAGATTCACTAAACACACACTGTTGGGGCAGTCGCATCCCATCCCCGGGAGCCTGCTTCTGTGATCACCTTCAGAGGGAGGTGGGAGTTTTCCACATTTTCATACTACACTTGACCTCGTTTGCCAACTTAAGATGAAATATGTACATGTCCCAATAGCTTCAAAAATAAGCTACCTTTTAAAAAAAGCCCTATACTGATTTTAATAGATATTAAGAGAAAAACCAGATTTCTTCATGTTAATAGCAGTATCAACATATATAAACTATGAAAAAGGTAATGCATTTTTCCCACTGGGAAGGAAGGGCGCCTCGACAGGATTTAAGCCCTAGATTTAATAAGCATCACTTTTTCCAGATCCCCTACAACAAACCAAAACCACCTTTTCCAACCGGTTATGAATGATTATTAAAGGGCAAAATTCACACATCATCCAGGTCAGATCTGAAAGCTGAATCCTACCAGTAGTCTACCGCGTTTGTGGTCAAAAGACAAACTTGTTGCTCCCCACAGGAAGCTGGCAGAAAAATAAAGTCATTTTTGGTATAATATTCACCACGTAAATGATGCAAATCTTAACATGGCTGATTCTGATCTCCCAGACTGCTTTTTAGAGGCAGCACAACAGTGACAGAGCCTCTAATACGTTCAATTCAAATGCACAGTATTTACATGGAACCAGAGTGAGGAGTCTGGTCAAGATATTCCTGTTATTGAATCCCTAGTATAGGAAAAAAGCTGATTTTCATGGAAATTCCAAATGTTTAAACATTTTAAAATTCATATAGCTGGGCAGTTGGTTCAGTCAGTTAGAATGCAGCCTTGTAACACCAAGGTCAAGGGTTTGGATCCCCAGGCTGGCCAGCCACCATAAATCCACATGTTTGGGCTGGCCGGTTAGTTCAGTTGGTTAGAGAGTGGTGCTGATAACACCAAGATCCCTGTACTAGCCAGACATCAAGGGAAAAAGGAAAATAAATTCATGTATTTGCCAAACTTTGCTTTCACACAGTGTAGTAGGAAACGTGATTATTAACAATGAACCCCGCCTGCCACTCACCTGGATATAGCAACAGATGCAAAATCTGCCTCGACCTACTCTTCCAAAGGTACCACAGCACAAGGCTGGAAATTCATTTATTTCTAAATGAATTCAGACATGTATATGTTTGGTCCTACCACATATAGCACAAAGTGTCTGCATTTAAAATAAACCAACCCCCACTTTTCTCAGCTCACCCTCGTACAATAGGTTTTCTGGAATGGGTATGAGTCTTTATCAAGTGTTAGGGAGGGGGGCCATGACAAGGAACAGTGCTTTCCCTACACTGAATCATATGTATGTACTTAATGTCCTAGGTATGATATCCCCTTACATGTCCTACAAAGTTTTAGAATTTTCAAGACATCTGAGAACTCCGCTGAAAAGAGGATGAATCATATGTATGTACTTAATGTCCTAGGTATGATATCCCCTTACATGTCCTACAAAGTTCTAGAATTTTCAAGACATCTGAGAACTCCGCTGAAAAGAGGCAGCTATGCGACTTCAGTCAAAGGAACATAGAAATGAGGCTTTTTCCAAGGCATCTAAAATAAGCAACAGCAGAGTGTTGTAAACTTGCTGCAACAAAAGATAAGCTTTCAGAGTTAGAATACAGAACCTACTTCCCAATCTTCAAATTACTCATTTGTTTTCTTTTCTTTTCTTTTTTTTTTTTTTCCGTGTCCGGCAACGGATCGCAACCCTCAGTGTCGCGCCCGTACCGGACCAGGACCGGCAACGGGATCACAACCCTCGGTGTTGCGCCCGCACCTCGCTCAGCCAGTGAGCGGGAACCGGTCTGTATGTGGGATCC
>NW_007727587.1:180175-183522 GCF_000696425.1 Galeopterus variegatus | reverse complement strand
CAGCAGGGTAGACTTTACAAATATTCACTTCCATTAGGTGATCAGAGACAAGCTGAAGAGACAGACAGTATCTGGGACAGTAGCCCTTTAGAATGGGTATTGAACTTCATGTTAAATCGTTACATTCTAATTGGACATTTATACAGGATATATCGGTATTCTCCTAAAAAGGTTTCCCAATTCTGAATGTCTTTTAAGCACAATTTAAAACATGCTCAAAAATTTCCTTCCACATCAGCCAGCCTTTTCTGAGTTTAAACTCGACTTAAATTTGTCTGGTCATACAAACCAAAGCAGAGACTTAGCAGCTGCATTGGAAATTGGGACTTGCATATAGATTTAATGTGAAAGAAATTATTCTAAGATAATTTTTAAAATTAATCTATTTTTATTATTCTGCTTGTACCTTAACTATGGCATAACAGATTTGCTAATTTAAAAGGTCATAGAACCAGTTACCCCAGTTTTATCTACAGACCATTTGAGGTACTTTTTATACTTGAAAGCATTTTCTTGTATTCTATTCTTTGCTCTGAAAACATGGGCTTTAACCAGTCAAGGGAAACACATTTGGTCTCATCATTCAGGAGTACTTCAGGATATGTGTGCAGCATTGCAAACAGGACAGAATGCAAGCAAGACAGTTCCAACTCAGAGCCTCGCCCCTCAAGAAAAGGACTTAGTGGTCCATCCTTTAAAATCCCCACTTCCAACAGTTTTTGATGATATGGCAGTCCTAACACCCAAGGTTCTCCTTCAGGGCGCTGTCCTCTGTGGCTGTCTGAGGCCTTGGGCCCTCTTCCCAGACAGTCCCTCCTCAGAGCTTCCCCGACACTGAAGGGCACCCCAGCAAAATGCTCTTCTGCAGGAGCAGAGAACAGACCCACAGCTTTGCTCAGAGTGGATGCTGAAGCTGAATTTCTTCTTATTGATTCTTTCAAATATGGGTGCACTTTGCTGCCATTGTGAAGCAAGAGGTCAGCCTCATTCAGATCATCTTTCGTTTCCAATGATAGCACCTCATTGTGTGAATCTCCATTTACATCAACCACAGGCTTATTNCGGGAGTGCCGCCGCGCTCCCAAGCGGCGCACTGTAGCAGTGTGCCACCGGGCCGGCCCTACTCATTTGTTTTCTGATAGAAGAATCAGAACTTGTAGTAGGCAGACAGGGGAAAGGAAAACAGGCTAAGTCTGCTTCCTTAAAAAAACTAAAAGCATTGAACAGTTAATTGGAGAATTCCATTCTGCTTATACTGTGGTGAGGCACAGCTACCCTAGAAAAAATTCTTATATTGTTATATACCTAAAGCAATTTAAAAAATTAGCTACAAAGAATCTACTCAAAAAATACAACCAAAGCAAAACTGCAGCAATGTCTGCTCTTGCTCCCTTACATAATAGATGTTTAATGGAAGAAAACACAGTGCTTAAAGACTCCTCAGACCCAACAAGCCATGCTATGAAGATGACCACATGCACACTGACACGCCCTCCCACCTCAACCAAAACACTTTTGTTAAAACAAAGTCTTGATATGGCTTAATAAAGCAAGACCATTCGTTTCACAAAAAGGAAGTTTATCCTATAAAGTTTAAGCACCTCTGAAAACAAACCTTTTCCAAATTTTGGCCGCACAAATATGTAGCACTCAATGAGTAGTTTGCAGAGTTTGAAGTGCAACTGAAAGTAAACAGCTGTTTTTTAAAATTAATCTGATTGACTCTTGATAAGAATATAGTATTTGGGGGAAAGAAGAGATAACATTTCAGAAGCAAAGGGGAGCCAAATAGAAGCAGTCATTAAATTCATCTAGTAAGAATTAAATCTCACTTAGTCTTCCGATTTCAAATTTTTACATTGTACATATATCATTTGGATGAGACGTATTTCAAAACCTCCATAACTCACCCATGTTGAAGAACGGTTTCCAGCTCTGAGTTCATAAACACCATCCAGGAAGTTCTTAATTCTATTTCTTGTGCTTGGAAAGTTTTAAAAGGTGAAACTAAAAACTATCTATGAAATATGTAGAGAGAATTCTACACCACATTTCTTAGTTTGTGTGAAATTATAGTATAGTAAATGGCCTATATGAATTTTTAAACACAGGGATTTACACTAAGCTCTATAACGCCTATCTTGCATTCTATTATAAAATCAAGTCATATGCAAATAACCTATTTAGAAATGAAAGTTTTTATTTTTATTTTTTTATTTGTTTTAAAAAGATGACCGGTAAGGGAATCTTAACCTTGGCTTGGTGTTGTCAGCAACATGCTCAGCCAGTGAGCTAACCGGCCATCCCTATATAGGATCTGAACCCGTGGCCTTGGTGTTATCAGCACCACACTCTCCCTCCCAAGTGAGCCACAGGCTAGCCCTAAAATGCAAGTTTTTAAAAAATTTTTATTTATATTTATTTTTGTGGGGCAGTGTATTGTTTCAATACATGCATATACTGCACAATGATTCACTAACGGTAGATAGCATAGTTTTGCCCCAATTAGTTCACCTCACCCTCCCCCCCCACCCTTGCCCCTCCAAGCCTCTAGTAACTATTATTCTTTTTTTCTTTATACACACAAAGATTAACAACCTTATTGCAAAAAGAACTCTTAAAAATGAATTAGAAAAATCTAAGTAGAAATTTGGTGAAGGATATGAGCAGGTAAGTCACACATCCCAAACACACACACATGGTAAGTACTTCCTAAGATCTGGTTGTGGGTGGGGGCGGGGCTAAGGCCCATGGCCACCATCTCAGGACCCCTCCCCAACTGCATCAGCTGGCTCTGTTGCTTGCCTGGATGTGGGGCTGGGGTGGTGGCGGGGCTAAGGCTCATGGCCCCTTCTCAGGGACCCCGACCCTGTGTCAGCTGGCTCCATCCCTTGCCTGGATGTGGCTAGAAATTTCTCTAGAATGTAGCTGGCAACATTGTTGCTACAGTTGAACTTCAGGTTTGGTGTTGATATTCCAGGTTTGCTCTAAACCAGTATAGAAGATAATATCAAAAGTCATCCCCAATAAACTTTTTGACTCATGAAGTGAGAGGATAGTTGCCTCACTTCATGCTTTGAAATAATTCGTTTCTTAATTTACTTTTTCTTTATTGGCTTGCAACTTCATCATATCAAGACCTCACCATTTACCACAAATTCAGAAAAAAAAAAAGGAAATTATGATTTCCAAATGTGAATAACCAAGTCCTATTTTGTACTATGCGTTTTTTCTAAATTTAAAATAATTGTGCCGTTCAACCCTGAACAGCTGAATCCAGAAAGGCAAAAAGAAAATGCATATAAAGAACTGCAGTTCTTGGGGCCGGCCCGGTGGCGCACTGGATA
>NW_007727587.1:177761-178652 GCF_000696425.1 Galeopterus variegatus | reverse complement strand
ATCTTCAGAGAGAAACACAGCACAGTACACCAAAGGGAAAAATTACACTGAAATATATGTGTATACAAATATTAATGTGAAGAAACTGATTGTGAACTTTTCCTCAAACCTGCTTTTAGAAAAGGCACACATTATTCTACTATAACCATATAACATTTCCAGTGTATTTAGCATTTGATGCTAAGTAGGGGATTCTGTACTTTTTCTTTGCAACAGTTTGAACATTTATATACTTGCAATTTACAAAACAAAGGAAACAAAACAGTTGATGAGTCATGGAAAGTTCCATCTCAAAGGAATAAACTTAGTTTTTTTAAAAAAGGGTTTGACGAGAAAACAGTTCCCATTTTAAAAAGTGTCCCCATCTCATTTCACAATCCATCAGTGACACCAAAAGGGAGTGTCTGTTCACTTTAATTGCTCAATCGTGTCATTTAGACTGGTTGGAGACGGTTTGTTTTGCAGCCTCAGACAGAGGAACTCTATGAGCTCCATCCACCACGAAGGATCACAACACACGACTTCATTCTATCTTGGGAGGAAAGCAAGAGCTGGGTTCCAATGTAGCTTTACATTTTGTTTTTCAAGCTCTGCTTCTACTTTTCTGCATCAGAAACCTACTTTGGTGCTACAAGATTTTTAAGTATTTGGAAGACGGCAGCATTAATAAAAAGACAAGGAGAAGCAAGACTACACACATAAAATAAGACATATTTATTATGCTAAAGAACAGATTATTCATTTTCCCAAAGCACTAAAATAGCACATGGCATAGTAATTTAGCACACAATATAAACAGATATATACAATCAATAATCCCCCAAAATGGTTATTTTAAGTCTCACTTTGGGAGTCCTTAAAAACTTACTCTTAAATGACCTTTATCTTTAT
>NW_007727587.1:175783-177499 GCF_000696425.1 Galeopterus variegatus | reverse complement strand
GGTGTGAGAAAACAAATTTTGCTGCACACCAAAATTATTCTACAAAATGCAGAAATGGCAAAGTTCTCCATAAACTCAGCAAGGCTTCATAAAAGTACAGCAGGGTAGACTTTACAAATATTCACTTCCATTAGGTGATCACAGACAAGCTGAAGAGACAGACAGTATCTGGGACAGTAGCCCTTTAGAATGGGTATTGAACTTCATGTTAAATCGTTACATTCTAATTGGACATTTATACAGGATATATCGGTATTCTCCTAAAAAGGTTTCCCAATTCTGAATGTCTTTTAAGCACAATTTAAAACATGCTCAAAAATTTCCTTCCACATCAGCCAGCCTTTTCTGAGTTTAAACTCGACTTAAATTTGTCTGGTCATACAAACCAAAGCAGAGACTTAGCAGCTGCATTGGAAATTGGGACTTGCATATAGATTTAATGTGAAAGAAATTATTCTAAGATAATTTTTAAAATTAATCTATTTTTATTATTCTGCTTGTACCTTAACTATGGCATAACAGATTTGCTAATTTAAAAGGTCATAGAACCAGTTACCCCAGTTTTATCTACAGACCATTTGAGGTACTTTTTATACTTGAAAGCATTTTCTTGTATTCTATTCTTTGCTCTGAAAACATGGGCTTTAACCAGTCAAGGGAAACACATTTGGTCTCATCATTCAGGAGTACTTCAGGATATGTGTGCAGCATTGCAAACAGGACAGAATGCAAGCAAGACAGTTCCAACTCAGAGCCTCGCCCCTCAAGAAAAGGACTTAGTGGTCCATCCTTTAAAATCCCCACTTCCAACAGTTTTTGATGATATGGCAGTCCTAACACCCAAGGTTCTCCTTCAGGGCGCTGTCCTCTGTGGCCGTCTGAGGCCTTGGGCCCTCTTCCCATACAGTCCCTCCTCAGAGCTTCCCCGACACTGAAGGGCACCCCAGCAAAATGCTCTTCTGCAGGAGCAGAGAACAGACCCACAGCTTTGCTCAGAGTGGATGCTGAAGCTGAATTTCTTCTTATTGATTCTTTCAAATATGGGTGCACTTTGCTGCCATTGTGAAGCAAGAGGTCAGCCTCATTCAGATCATCTTTCGTTTCCAATGATAGCACCTCATTGTGTGAATCTCCATTTACATCAACCACAGGCTTATTCATCCAGGAAGGTTTATCAGCTGAACAAGGGCTCCCCTTCTCTGTTCTTTTCTTAAGGCTACAGGATAGTGTGTCGAAGTCTTCTCCTCTGTCATCCTTCATTTTTGCCAGACAGGTGCCAAGAACCCTTCTCCCTTCCCTCATGCTTTGTGTCTTTGACGTAAGGAGCCTGAGGTCACACCTTTGCCAGTCAGGGGAGGACCTTCAATGGATCTCAATATGAACCTGGAAAAGATAATCAAAGTTTTACAATGAAGATATAAGGTATTAAGAGCATCTACACACACCAAATATTCCCTAACTAATAATAAGATCACTTGAACAACCTCTGGTACCAATGATTCCTACAAAGTGAGAGAAAAAAGAATAATAATCTATCCATCAGTGATCGTAACAACAAAAAAACTCCACTACTTTATTATTGCAGTATTTCCTAAAAATACTTAAAAATAGGGCCAGCCTGTGGCTCACTTGGGAGAGTGTGGTGCTGATAACAAGAAGGCAATGGGTTCAGATCCCATATAGGGATGGCCGGTTAGCTCACTGGGTGAGCATGGT
>NW_007727587.1:174133-174890 GCF_000696425.1 Galeopterus variegatus | reverse complement strand
ACAAAAAAACTCCACTACTTTATTATTGCAGTATTTCCTAAAAATACTTAAAAATAGGGCCGGCCTGTGGCTCACTTGGGAGAGTGTGGTGCTGATAACACGAAGGCAATGGGTTCAGATCCCATATAGGGATGGCCGGTTAGCTCACTGGGTGAGCATGGTGCTGACAACACCAAGTCAAGGGTTAAGATCCCCTTACTGGTCATCTTTTAAAAAAAAAATCTTAAAAATAAGAGAAGCATAAATTCCAAGGCTCTGTCCTTTCCACATTGATATGGTCCATTGTGTAGGTTCAATAAAATCTGTCCTTGCTTTAATTTAATGAGACATAATTGGATGACTTGATTATGCAACCAAGGCCTTAACTGAAGTGTCTTGTTTGAGAATGATTCTCAGTGACTCAGATATTATGAGCCACTTTCAGGGAATGAAGGTTGACCTTACTTATGAATCCAATATCTACAAGGCCCTCCCAGGAAAACCAGCCTGGAGGGGTCCTGGCAGACAAGATCCCAGCCTTCAGGTGGTTCTGAGGAAGATCACTCCCTGGCAGTCCAGGAACCTCAGCAAATTCAGAGCCTCCATAAGAAAAGGGTGTGGTGGTAATAACACCGAGGTCCAAAGTTCAATCCCTACACTGGCCAGCAAAAAAAAAAAAAAAGGATAAGAATCCACCTAGGGGCCAGCCCGGTGGTGCACTCGGTAGAGTGCGGTGCTTGGGAGCGCAGCGGCGCTCCCGCTGAGGGTTCGGATCCCA
>NW_007727587.1:153232-172796 GCF_000696425.1 Galeopterus variegatus | reverse complement strand
GTTGCGATCCCGTTACCGGTCACGAAAAAAGACAAAAAGGAAAAAAAAAAAAAAAAGAATCCACCTAGACTTATAGGTATTGCAGGTAAAAATATGGTGGAAATGTTTCCCCACCCTCAGATTAACAAATAATAGAAGCTTTTAAAAGTCCAATTAGAGATTCTTCATGAAATCTTCTGGACAGCTTTTTTGCAACCCTAGCAGCTGTTCAATACTGTATGGCTCTAGATTGCAAAAGCAAACTCAAGGCGGCCTAGATGGTTAATCAACACTCTTGCTGCATGTATAAACCTAAAGAGAACAGCCTTTTTAAGTGATCAAGAATAATCTCTTTGGCAGAAGCCAAGGGCTGCCCCAACTGCCCAGAAGCAGGCAAGAAACAGAGCACACCTGGGATCCTGAGGCAGGAGCCAAGGGCAGCATCTCCCTCCTAGAAGCAGGCAAGAAACAAAGCATGCCAAAAACACCACTTCCATGCAGGTGGCCCACCACAACCATAGCAATAGCCACAGCTGCCACAAAAGCAGCTTAATGCCACAGCAGTAGCCACAACCATCGTGCAGGTGGCCCACCACTCAACTGCAATGACACAAGTAGAGTCAGCAGCAAAGACCAAAAAAAGAGGATGTCTCCCTCCTCAAAGCCCACTCCAGAGTAATGGAAGAAGCAACTGCTCTACCAGATGACCAGACATCAACATAGAAATACAAAAAACAAAGAAAATATGACACCATCAAATGAATACAGTAATTCCTAAATACCAGACCCTATAGACAAGGAAACCCTTTAAATGACTGAAAAGGAATGCCAAGCAACAAATCTTCAAGAAACTCACTGAGAAACAGGAAGACTCAGACAACACAATGAAATGAGAAAAAAAATCCAGGATATGAAGGATGAAATTTACAAAAAGATTAATACCTTAAAAAAGAATGTAGCAAAACTCATGGAACTGAAAGGTTCACTCAACAAAATAAAAAACACAACTGACAGCTTAAGCAGCAGGCTAGAATAAGCAGAAGAATTTCTGATCTTAAAGACAGTCTTTTAGAAATAACCCAGTCAGACCAAAAAAAAGAAGAAAAAAGTATTTTAAAAAATGAAGAAAATCTAAGAGAGCTAGCAGACAACCTTAGGCACACAAACATTTGAATCATAGGTGTTTCAGAAAGGGAAGAAAAAGGAAAAGTCATGAAAAACCTATTCAATGAAATAACAGAAAACTTATCAGGTATAGGGAGTGACATAAAGGAAAAGTCATGAAAAACCTATTCAATGAAATAACAGAAAACTTATCAGGTATAGGGAGAGACATTGACCTTAAGATCCAGGAGGCTCAAAGATCCCCAAACAGATTCAACCCAAAAAGATCCTCTCCAAGACACATTACAGTCAAACTGGCAAAGCTCAAAGACAAAGAGAGAATCTTAAAAGTTGCTGCAAGAGAAAAGTGTCAAATCACCTACAAAGGAAGCCCATCAGACTAACAGCAGACTTCTCAACAGAAGAAAGAAAATGGGATAATACATTCAAAATACTAAAAGAAAAAAACTGCCAGCCAAGAATACTTATACCCAGCAAGGTTATCCTTCAGAAATAAGGGAGAAATAGTGTGTTTTCTAGACAAAGAAAAACTGTGGGAGTTCACCATCACATGACCAGCCCTACAGAAATCATCAAGAAAGTCCTGAATTTGGAATCCGAAAAACAATAATCACTACCACAAATACACAAGAAAGAACAAAATCTATAGGTAGAACAAAAATGCACATGAGAATAAGGAAGTAAATCTTACCACCACATAAAACCGTAATGACAATGTAATAATGCCCCTGCTTTTATTTTAGTAATTTCAGTCTTTTTTTCTTGGTCAATCTAGCTAAAGGTTTACAAATTTTGTCGATCTTTTTAAAGAATCAAATTTGGTTTTGTTGGCTTTCTCTATTGTTTTTTAATTCCCTATTTCATATATTTCTGAAGTAATCTTTGTTATTTCCTACTTATATTTTTGGTTTGATTTGTTCTTTTTCTATTTTCTTAAGGTAGAAGTTTACATTACTGATTTGAGATTTTTCTTACTTGTAATCTAGGTGTTTACAAGGATAAATTTTCCTCTAAGCACCGCATGAGCCCTGCATCCTATAAATTTTGAGACGTTGCACTTTGATTTTTATCTAAGTACTAATTTCCCTGTGATTTTTCTTTTTACCCATTGTTTATTTAGGAGAGTGTTGCTTAATTTCCACACATTTGTGAATTTTCTAAATTTCCTTCTGTTTTTGTGGTCAGAGAACAAATTTTCTATGATCTTAGTCTTTTTAAACGTATTAAGACTTGTTTTATAGCCAAAAATAAAAAATAAATAACAGGGCCGGCCCGTGGCCCACTGGGAGTGTGGTGCTGATAATACCAAGGCCACAGGTTTGGATCCCTATATAGGGATGGCCAGTTAGCTCACTTGGGAGAGCGTGGTGCTGACAACACCAAGTCAAGGGCTAAGATCCCCTTATCGGTCATCTTTAAAAAACAACAACAACAACAATGCTTACAAAGTTCATCAAGTGAAACTTAACTTCTCTCAACTTAACTTTCCAGAGCATATTATTTCTTTTTTTGTTTGTCTTTTAATTTATTTACTTATTATGGGAGTCTGGGGGTTTTCCAGCGGTGATTGTCACTGGGCTGGATGTGAAAGTTGAGGGCGATGGCTGAAGCCCTTGGCACCCCCACCCTACTCGTGGGCCGGCGGGACTTCTGGCAGTGCATTGGTCATCACTGGGTTAGATACAGATGTCGGGGGGGCATAGCTGAGGCCCTCAGCCTTCCCACCCCAACTCAAGATCCCAGGGGCTTCTGCGGCAGCTTGGCTGTCATTGGGCTGAGTGTGGATGCCAGGGGGACATGGCTGAGGCCTTCATACCCCACCCCACCCCACCCCGGTTAGGGAGCCCAGGGGCTTCTGGTGGCAGCTCAGTCATCACTGGGGTGTGTGGCTAAGGCCCTGAGGCTTCCCTTACCCTAGCTCAGAAGACTGGGGGGCTTCCGGCTCTTTCAGATTTTATAGGTGTTCTTTGGTGGTGTTAGACCTTTTCTGGTCAGAACTTTGTCTCTGATCTGCGGGTGTTTTGTGTTTTCTTTCACTTCTGTGTTGGATTATTAGCTACTCACATCACTTAAACTCTGCACCAGAACTAATTTGTTGTCCTGTACTTACTTTTAAAATGGGGCAACTCGGGGCTGGCCTGTGGCTCACTTGGGAGAGTGTGGTGCTGGTAACAACAAGGCCGCAGGTTCAGATCCCTATATAGGGATGGCCAGTTAGCTCACTTGGGAGAGCGTGGTGCTGACAACACCAAGTCAAGGGTTAAGATCCCCTTACCCGTCATCTTTTTTAAAATAAATAAATTAAATAAAATAAAATGGGGAAACTTCCTGTGGGGACCAGCACTTGAGCCCTGTGGTTGAGCTAAATTGCTGCTTTGCTGCTGATTCCCTGGTGAATGCTTTTTGTGCAGCTCAGGTTTTAATTGTTGACCTTTCAAGTACTTCTGGGTCTTGTGAGGATGATATACCTGGGTTGTGTAGAAACTCTGGTCTGGGCCTGAGTCTTTTCAGCAAACTGCACCCCTGTACTCACATCACTTAAACTCTGCACCAGAACTAATTTGTTGTCCTGTACTTACTTTTAAAATGGGGCAACTCGGGGCTGGCCTGTGGCTCACTTGGGAGAGTGTGGTGCTGGTAACAACAAGGCCGCAGGTTCAGATCCCTATATAGGGATGGCCAGTTAGCTCACTTGGGAGAGCGTGGTGCTGACAACACCAAGTCAAGGGTTAAGATCCCCTTACCCGTCATCTTTTTAAAAATAAATAAATTAAATAAAATAAAATGGGGAAACTTCCTGTGGGGACCAGCACTTGAGCCCTGTGGTTGAGCTAAATTGCTGCTTTGCTGCTGATTCCCTGGTGAATGCTTTTTGTGCAGCTCAGGTTTTAATTGTTGACCTTTCAAGTACTTCTGGGTCTTGTGAGGATGATATACCTGGGTTGTGTGGAAACTCTGGTCTGGGTCTGAGTCTTTTCAGCAAACTGCACCCCTGCAACTTAACTTCTCTCAACTTAACTTTCCAGAGCATATTATTTCTTTTTTTGTTTGTCTTTTAATTTATTTACTTATTATGGGAGTCTGGGGGTTTTCCAGCGGTGATTGTCACTGGGCTGGATGTGAAAGTTGAGGGCGATGGCTGAAGCCCTTGGCACCCCCACCCTACTCGTGGGCCGGCGGGACTTCTGGCAGTGCATTGGTCATCACTGGGTTAGATACAGATGTCGGGGGGGCATAGCTGAGGCCCTCAGCCTTCCCACCCCAACTCAAGATCCCAGGGGCTTCTGCGGCAGCTTGGCTGTCATTGGGCTGAGTGTGGATGCCAGGGGGACATGGCTGAGGCCTTCATACCCCACCCCACCCCACCCCGGTTAGGGAGCCCAGGGGCTTCTGGTGGCAGCTCAGTCATCACTGGGGTGTGTGGCTAAGGCCCTGAGGCTTCCCTTACCCTAGCTCAGAAGACTGGGGGGCTTCCGGCTCTTTCAGATTTTATAGGTGTTCTTTGGTGGTGTTAGACCTTTTCTGGTCAGAACTTTGTCTCTGATCTGCGGGTGTTTTGTGTTTTCTTTCACTTCTGTGTTGGATTATTAGCTACTCACATCACTTAAACTCTGCACCAGAACTAATTTGTTGTCCTGTACTTACTTTTAAAATGGGGCAACTCGGGGCTGGCCTGTGGCTCACTTGGGAGAGTGTGGTGCTGGTAACAACAAGGCCGCAGGTTCAGATCCCTATATAGGGATGGCCAGTTAGCTCACTTGGGAGAGCGTGGTGCTGACAACACCAAGTCAAGGGTTAAGATCCCCTTACCCGTCATCTTTTTTAAAATAAATAAATTAAATAAAATAAAATGGGGAAACTTCCTGTGGGGACCAGCACTTGAGCCCTGTGGTTGAGCTAAATTGCTACTTTGCTGCTGATTCCCTGGTGAATGCTTTTTGTGCAGCTCAGGTTTTAATTGTTGACCTTTCAAGTACTTCTGGGTCTTGTGAGGATGATATACCTGGGTTGTGTAGAAACTCTGGTCTGGGCCTGAGTCTTTTCAGCAAACTGCACCCCTGTAGTTCCATATTCCTGACCCGTCTCCACTGAGTGGTCCTATGCTGATGGAGGGGGTTAACAACTGTCCATGCTGTGCCCCAACGTTTCCCCAGTGGGCCCATCTCCCCTACCTCCCACACTCCAAACACTTCCTACAGGGTAGGCTGTATGCATGTCCCTTGCGATGACTCACACCCTCTGAGTGGCTACTTTTTTCAGTTGTCTGAGGTCCCTCACTCATATATGGGTTCACGGGAACCCTATCAGTGGTCTTGTTGGCCTGAGTCACCAAGGCCCTCCTCTCCCCTGCAGCCTCCAAGCAACTTCACACAAAGGGCACAGCTGTGATTTTCACTAGCTCTTGCTCCGTGTTCTCACTAGGGCCAGCTTTGAAATGGAAGTCCCTTCTCTCATCACAGCTTCTCCCACCTTCATGAACTCCATAGGTCTCTCCTCCTCTTCCCCCAAGCTCTAGCAGCCCCAGCTTGGCAGTCGTTGCTTTTAATAGTTGTAAATTGGTGGATTGTGGGAGAGGGTGACACTGGGGACCATCTATTTCGCCATCTTGATTCTCTCCCCAGAGCATATTATTTCAAAACTTATATTTACTTTGCTGATGAAATGTATTAAGAATGAACATTCTCCTAAAATGGAAGTATTCCTATATTTTTAATACATATTAAAATAGGGCTTTTAAAAAAATTCTTAAGAAAAACAGGTCATTTAATATGGGACAGCTCTCAGGAAAATTAGCTTCTAACCACTTTTATTATGTCCTTGGGCCGGCCCAGTGGCACACTCGGTAGAGTGCGGCGCTCAGGAGCGCGGCAGAGCTCCCGCCGAGGGTTCGGATCCCATATAGAGACCGGTCCGCTCACTGGTTGAGCGCAATGCGGGCGCGACACTGAGGGTTGCGATCCCGTTGCCGGTCGCGGTACGGGCGTGACACCGAGGGTTGCGATCCCGTTACCAGTCACGAAAAAAAGACAAAAAGGAAAAAAAAAATTATGTCCTTGTACAGGATTTATTAATGTTCAGAAAGATGAAATATTTCCAGAATTGTGTTAACATATTTTAAATAAGGTGCCATTAATATATTTAATTATTAAGTAATTATGTATTTTATCATGATAAAATAAATTGTTCACCAAAGTTCTTCTAGTTCTTTGGTAAATTCAGTAAAAAAAAAAACTATGTATTTAATTATCTTACCAAAATAGTTAAATAAGTTACCGAATACATTTTGGCTCAGAGCCCTCAACTAACTTATTCTCATTTTAGACTGTTACATATAGTACTTATATTTTGAGAGCCTGAAATAACTCCCAAATAATTCCTACACATATTTAATAGTCATCTGTGAATTACTTTTTTGTAGTTTATTCTCACTAAACTAGGACTATAGTGTACCAAGTAAAGTCTGCATGGGTGTATATGCAATGAACTCTCTTTGGCCCAGGCCTCCTCACCCTCCACCCCCACATTAAGTCTACAAAATAATAAACAGTATAAATTACGGCAAACAAACTTATCCACCAAAACTGAGACCACCAGAATAAGGGAAGGAGTCTATTTTGATATTTCAGAAAGCATGATTCAGGAAAAATTAAGTGCAGTGCTGGGAGTAAGTTCTTGAACTTATACCTCCCCGACCCTCCATTAAAGATGACAAAAGCTGAAAATCAAACTGTGCAGGACAGAGGGGGTGACATGCTCAGGGAAACGAGATTGCCCAGGTATGCCCATAGTCCTCAGTGCAGACAGAAGAAATCATCTTCCACACAAATCCCTGCCTCTGTTAGAGGCAGCTGACCTGCTGAGTGACAATAGGCCTGACCCAATTAGGCAGCTGCTGCCCTCGTACATTTCTGTAGATTTCTGTCCCCTTATCTTCCCTAACCCAAGCTATTAATGGCCTCTGGGACCTACCAGTCCTGAGTACCACTGCTTTGTAAACTAAAAATATCCTGGCCCCAATGCTTCTGAAGGCAAGCTGGCAAGGCTAGTCCCAAAGGGGACAGGAGAAGACACAGCTAAACAAGCAGAGCTACAGTGGGCCTGGAGCAGGATCCTGCACCTTACAATGGATCCACACACGCTCCAAGATAATCTGGCTTCAGCCAGCCTTGAGGTGTGAACACTCGTATATCTTAATATCACTGTGCTTGTGGCTAAAACAATCAGATGGGGGAGGAGGCTGAAACAATCCCCCCAAATTTCTATACAGCTTCGAGAATGAGAAATAGGAATGAGCCCATCATTTCTAAATTAAGCTGAATCATAACCACAGGGAACACACTAACATCACTTAGTCCTGCTACTAATCACTCAGAACATCTAAAACACACCCGCCCTTACAAAGCCAGATGTGTACATCTCTCTAGCCACCACCCTCTTTCTTTCTTTGGGTCACCTGGATGCTCAAAGGTGTGCTCACGAGCTGAGGAGGGTGTGCAGAGGCTGGCTGTGCTACTCAGGATGAATCATACATGCTGAAAAGCACCACCATCTTCTCTGACTAGCATCCCATGGGTATCTGATAAACAGCAGCTATTACTATGAATATCATCATCGAGAGTGTTTCAGGGAATGAATGACAGAAAGCTGCTGAGAGATCCGGTAAAGTGGAGGACAGAGAAGTGACCTCTGGACCTGGCAACATGGAAATGGCCTCAACACAGACAAGTACATTTCAGTGGAGGGGCAGAGGCTGCAGCCCAGGCTAGAGTGGGCTGAAGAGCAAATGGAGACCACCCAAGGCACTCCCTGCATTGGTGGTGAGGTGTACAGTGGAGCTGCCCCAATGGAGGGCAAGTTGACAGTAACTTTGAAAATTACAAATGCTTATCATCTTTGGTTCAGGATTCTACTCTTAGGAATTTTGCCACATTCAATGAGCAAACATTCATTGAACCCCTACCCTAAGTTAGGCGCTGTTCTAGGTACTGGTACTAGGATAGCATACCAAGCAGACAAAAAGAACTGTCTTCTTAAAGCTTCCTTTCTAGTGAAACAATATAAAAGGACAAAAATACCATGTGCACAAGGTTTTTCAGTGCAATATTGTTTGGAGAAAGGTCAATTTGGACCCATATCACCCACAATATACTAGGATAAACTTTAAATGCATCATATTTAAAGGTAAAAAATAAAAAAACAGTATCAGAATAAAACATACGTGCATTCCTTATATCCTTAGAGTTGGGAAGGCCTTTCTAACAATGACAAAACCCAAAAGCCAGAAAAGATTGTTAAGCTTTTACTACATAAAAATAAACTTCAGTACGGTAAAAACATACCATAGAGAAGTCAAAACATAAGCTAGAAAAAAAATTTTCAACTCTTATTTAACAGACTTAAACTCCAAGAAATTAAGAAAAAGACCAACAACCCAACAGAAAAAGGGGCAAAGAATATGAACAGTTCACAGAAAAAAGAAAAGCAAATAGGTCTTTCTGTCACACTCTGCCTTGTCCTTCCAGGAAGGGAGGTCTTGTTGGCTATAACACCAAAATACAGAAATATCCACAATGCAACCACCTCCACCACTACCACTCCGAACCACCATCATTTCTCACCCAGATTACTGTAAGAGTCTCCCTGCTTCTACCCTCAACTCTTACAGTGATCCTTTTGAAATGGCTAAAGATAAAGCTACATACAACTCAGCAATTCCACTCCTAGGTATATATTCAAGAGAAATGAAAACATATGTCAACACGAAACTCATACACAAATGTTTATAGTAGCATTATTCATAATAGCCAAAAACTGGGAACAACGCTCCCTTTGAAATGACCACTGTTTTTTAATTTAAAAAATCTGCTCCAGTATCTTGAGTAGTTCTAAACTAACTGATGGGTTCTTTTTTGTAGTGAGATGTCCAAATGCGATGAATCTCTCTAAGTGTTTGTTCTTAGACATCATACTTCGTGGTCTCCAAAGACCAAGCAAATGAGGTCTCCCTTTTGTAATCAGAAAAAAATTAAAAACTAAAGACCGTAATTTTTTTTTTCCACAAAGGATGTGTCATGCCCCTTGTCACTCCTTAGAGTCACTTCATGACCTTTTAGAATGTGGTGGGGTGAGTAGAAATAGAACATGTTTAATTTTTTCTTTTTATTTTTTATTCATTTATTTATTTTTTATAAAGATGACCGGTAAGGGGATCTCAACCCTTGGCTTGGTGTTGTCAGCACCACGCTCAGCTAGTGAGCAAACCGGCCATCCCTATATAGGATCCGAACCCGTGGCCTTGGTGTTATCAGCACCGCACTCTACCGAGTGAGCCACGGGCCGGCCCTCTTTATGACTTTTTTTAATTGATCGGACATAAGTAAGGTCATTTCAATCAGAGTCAAAGCCAAAGTCCTTTCAATGCCTTCAAGACAACGACGATGCTGCCCTTAAACTTGTCAGTCCAAATCTTCTACCACCTTAGTCCTTGCTGACTGCTCCAGCCCCACTAGCCTCCAGCTGTTCCTGGAACACACTATGCTTGCCCTAGCTGTTCCCTCTGCCCGAAACTCAGCACTCTTCCAACCCAGACACCCCTGTGGCTAAAGCCCTCACTTCCTCAAAGGTTTTGCTCGAGTATCACCTTCTCAGTAAGGCCCACTCTGACTGCTCTATTAAGAATGGCAGCCAAGGGCTGGCCAGTTATCTCATTGGTTAGAGTGTAGCCTTATAACACCAAGATCATGGGTTTGGACCCCTGCACTAGTCAGCCTGCCAAAAAAAAGAATGACAGTCAGTTCCCTGCAAAGCCCCTGCATTCTTGAACTCTTTTTACTTGCTTGGGATGAATGAATGAAGATTTCCAAATGATAAGTGAACACTGAAACATGGAGATATGGATTTAGAAAGTCATTCAGAGGGAGAAGACTAAAAAAGAGCACTTAGGAACACAGAATGAGGAAGGAGGCAGCAGCCTCAGAAAAGTTCGCAGGCCTGGTCAGCACAGGGTTGTGCAGTGTACAGGTGCCAGGTAAAACAACGACACTGCTTGACTTGACAACTATCATCAACCTTCGAGATATCTTCTTTTCTGTTTTCTTTTTTTAGACTTTCTCTTTTAGCGATTATAAGAATCTAGGTGAGTTGGCCAGTTAGCTCACTTGGGAGAGCATGGTGCTAATAACACCAAGGTCAAAGGTTTAGATACCCTTACCGGCCAGCTGCCAAAAAAATAAAAAAGAATCTAGGTGACCTGGGACTAAGATATTTGATTCTTCCCACAGGCCATATAACTGAAAAGTTGTAGACATGACATGTTAAATTATAGCAGGTTCACAGTACCATCTTTTATCTTGCTTTTCCTATTTAGTATTTGTTATGGATTCTCGTTTTTTTACTGCCATGTATTTCAGATTCTGTATAAATAAAGCAGGATGCTAGTAACTTTTGGAGATTAAGGTTTGCTTGCAAAAAGTATTTTTAGGGCCGGCCTGGTGGCGCACTGGATAGTGCGCCGCTTGGGAAGCGCGGTGGCGCTCCCGTCCGAGGGTTCGGATCCCACATACAGACCGGCTCCCGCTCACTGGCTGAGTGAGGCGCGGGAGCAACGCCGAGGCTTGCGATCCCGTTGCTGGTCCCCAGTCCGGTACGGGGGCAACACTGAGGGTTGCGATCCGTTGCTGGACACGGAAAAAAGACAAAAAAAAAAAAAAGTATTTTTAAATCATAACCCTTTTCAGTGTACAAAGCCCTTTTGCATCTATTTTCTCATTTAATCATCTTTCATACTAAAGAGGTATTAACCTCTTCAAGATGCTTCACTGACCTACAAATGAGAGATTTGGGGGTCCTAAGTAAACATGTGGAAAATGGAGTCCTTTATGTCTTATTACTTGTGAAACAGATTCCAGCACTCCTGCAACAAAAAGGATGGATACAGTGTGTTCTAAGAAAGAAAGAAAAAAAAAAAATGCAGCAAGCTGTGGCTGTCCCACTTACTCAGATTCTATTTCCTGGTGCATTTCCCTTTACCAGAAGGCCAGAATAATTAAACCCTCAAATTAGGTGGTTTTTCACAAATCAAAACTCTAAACCTCCAGGGGAGTTTAAAATAGTGGATGTAAATATCACAGTACATAAGAAAGACACCTAACCACCAACCCCCAGGATGTGAAATGGCTGCTTGTTGCACTTGGTCAAGCCTAAGATCAAGCCTAAAATCTTCATGCCATTCTTAGAAGGCCCTTCGCCAAGATAACTGGTGACTACCTTGTCTGTGCACCCACCCCCACCCCCCACTCACTTGCACCTGAACTACGAGCCCACTTTCAGCTCCCCGGATTCTCAAAAGCTGTGCTATACCTGGACTACCATTTGATATCAAGCCCATCAAGTCACCCTTTATGGGCTTTTGGAACTGGTGCATCTAGCTCTCCTGACTGCCCATACCACTCTTATTATAGATTCAATTTCCCCCCTCCAAAATGTACTTACCCTCAATTGTTACAGTGCAGACTCCTTGTTATAAAATTTATATTTGAATAACCTTTCCAGAGATTCTCTTACCGCTCTACACACAAATGAGTGACCTGGAAACCCAAAGCATCATATTGGAAATGGAGTCCTTTACTCTTTATTGCTTATGAAACAAATGAGCCTTCAGCACTCCTGCAATGAAGAAAGCAGGTGCAAGATCATGTAGATATGGTGATCACAAAAGTCCTCTCTGAAATGAGAATGTACCAGCATTCAAAGAACAAGGGAAGAGCAGTCAAGGTGAAAAAAACGAAGTGCGGTGGCGCTCCCGTCCGAGGGTTCGGATCCCACATACAGACCGGCTCCCGCTCACTGGCTGAGCGAGGCGCGGGAGCAACGCCGAGGCTTGCGATCCCGTTGCTGGTCCCCAGTCCGGTACGGGGGCAACACTGAGGGTTGCGATCCGTTGCTGGACACGGAAAAAAGACAAAAAAAAAAAAAAAGTATTTTTAAATCATAACCCTTTTCAGTGTACAAAGCCCTTTTGCATCTATTTTCTCATTTAATCATCTTTCATACTAAAGAGGTATTAACCTCTTCAAGATGCTTCACTGACCTACAAATGAGAGATTTGGGGGTCCTAAGTAAACATGTGGAAAATGGAGTCCTTTATGTCTTATTACTTGTGAAACAGATTCCAGCACTCCTGCAACAAAAAGGATGGATACAGTGTGTTCTAAGAAAGAAAGAAAAAAAAAAAATGCAGCAAGCTGTGGCTGTCCCACTTACTCAGATTCTATTTCCTGGTGCATTTCCCTTTACCAGAAGGCCAGAATAATTAAACCCTCAAATTAGGTGGTTTTTCACAAATCAAAACTCTAAACCTCCAGGGGAGTTTAAAATAGTGGATGTAAATATCACAGTACATAAGAAAGACACCTAACCACCTACCCCCAGGATGTGAAATGGCTGCTTGTTGCACTTGGTCAAGCCTAAGATCAAGCCTAAAATCTTCATGCCATTCTTAGAAGGCCCTTCGCCAAGATAACTGGTGACTACCTTGTCTGTGCACCCACCCCCACCCCCCACTCACTTGCACCTGAACTACGAGCCCACTTTCAGCTCCCCGGATTCTCAAAAGCTGTGCTATACCTGGACTACCATTTGATATCAAGCCCATCAAGTCACCCTTTATGGGCTTTTGGAACTGGTGCATCTAGCTCTCCTGACTGCCCATACCACTCTTATTATAGATTCAATTTCCCCCCTCCAAAATGTACTTACCCTCAATTGTTACAGTGCAGACTCCTTGTTATAAAATTTATATTTGAATAACCTTTCCAGAGATTCTCTTACCGCTCTACACACAAATGAGTGACCTGGAAACCCAAAGCATCATATTGGAAATGGAGTCCTTTACTCTTTATTGCTTATGAAACAAATGAGCCTTCAGCACTCCTGCAATGAAGAAAGCAGGTGCAAGATCATGTAGATATGGTGATCACAAAAGTCCTCTCTGAAATGAGAATGTACCAGCATTCAAAGAACAAGGGAAGAGCAGTCAAGGTGAAAAAAACAGCCTGTGCAAATGCCCAGGGGCAGGAAGGGGCTTGGAGCAAGTATAGAGAGCAAGGTGCAAGCCAGGTGAAATGTTAATGAGGTGAGCAGAAGCCAGATCTACAGGGCAAAAACATGTGACCTGCACACTGTGCAGTTTTTTGTTTTAGGAATGACACGATCTGATTTTTGTTTTTAAAACACTTCTCTAACTGCTCAGTGGATAGTACATGGAGGATACTACAACAGTCCAGGTGAATGATTACAGCAGCTTGCACTACAGAGGTGGTCATAAATAAAGAAGTGGGTATGTGAGAGGGGTGATTTTTTTAAATGGTACAAAACATGATAATTTTCAACATAACAGCCTTATGTAGTAGGTTTTCTCTTTCAGTCGTCCTTGTGATTTTATAAATGACTACAAATTATATGTAACTCTAGAAAAGAGGCTCCAAAGTGGGAGGATGGGGGTCAAATTGCCTGCTTTCTGTTTCGCCCACGAAGTTTTTTTTTAAATAATCTGACTTAATGTGATATCTAACAATCAAGATTTCTGATTCCTCTTGGAGGTAACTAGATCTGGCAAACACCGAGCTCACATTTCCACGGGGAGGTAACTGGCTAGAGCACAGGCTTTTTCGTTTACCACAGCTCCCTCACTCAGCACCCTTTACTCATTTATACCACCTTCTGGAAAGATAAGTGTTTTCTACTCCTCTGGTCTGGTACCATTTAAAGATGCCACATGCCAGTGCTCACATAAAAGAATCTCAACTTGGACCTTAAAAGAGAGAAAGGTTCATCTTGACTTGCCTTAACACAATTTTCATCAACAGTTGCCTTTTGGTTTCAGGTCGCCTACCATCACTTATGTCAGGCACCAAAAACCTTAATATACACACACACTGATACCACCAAACCAGAGGCAAAAAAGGAAAAACACGCGATGTCTCACCACTGCATAGTACTACTACTGCTCAGACTGGCTCATTTTGCACTGTCAGACTATAAGCTCCATGAGGGTAGGGACCCAGAGGAAAACAAATCCAAGAAGAACTCAGTATTTGGCCATCATTCTTTGAGAAAGGATTCTCAAATCGACAAATTTCCCTTGCAGTAGAAAAACGCATCTGTAATTCAGGAGATGTAGTAATATCAGTCATTTTTATAGCAAAGTTGGTCTCCAGGGTGCTGGTGTGTGTGTGAGCACTATTATTTCACACCCGGATTGTTCTGTGCCTCTGAAACCTTTTACGTCTCTGCCATCTCATTTTCCCTCATCTTCACCCCCACCTCACTTCTACCTCCAGCCAAGATAAATAAATTACACCGACGAAAACACCATTAACTTAAATCCACCTTAAGCTTGAAGTATAATACAAAAAGGCTTCGCAAAGTTTGGGAGCCAGAAAATTCACCCATAAACTCACCACTGGAACCCAACAATTTGTAATTTTCAGGGCAAAACGTCCTCTTCAGAGCCCTTTCCAGCCCGTGCCATCTCCTCGGAACCCCCCCCCCAATTCCCGCTGTGGGACCTGCCCCCTGTGCCTCGTTTGCAGGACGGGGATACCACCTCAGTGGTTTTTTCTCACGTGGGGTTGCATGGGAAAATGCACAGTGCTTGGCATACACTCGGCATCCAACCAATGGCAGCTATTGCCGGCATCTGCACCCTGCTGGGCGAGGTGGGACAGGTCGCTCTGGGCCGTCTGGCACTCGGGGAGGGTCGGAGAGCTCAGGGGCTAGGCAGGCGCGGTTCACCCACCTGCAAGCGCACGTTCAGCATCATGGAAGCCACGATGTAGAGGTAGGGGAAGTTGATGCGCAGCCTCCAGGCTAGGTCGAAGAAGATGAGCAGCGTGCGGGTCAGCCCGGTCATCTTTTAAAAAAAAAAATAAAAAAAGAACACACTCATTCTTTTTTTTTTTTTTTCCAAAGATGACCGGTAAGGGGATTTTAACCCTTGACTTGGTGTTGTCAGCACCACTCTCTTCCAAGTGAGCAAACCGGCCATTCCTATATAGGGATCTGAACCCGGGGCCTTAGGTATTATCAGCACCATACTCTCCCAAGTGAGCCACGGGCTGGCCCCTATTCATTATTTGATCAAACTATTACATTTAGCAATCAACAGCATGGATGCAAAAAAAAAAAAAACGGCATTAAAACCCTTTGTTGGAATGCTTTACACCTTCCACAGAACAGAAACTTAAATAACCTGTTATACAATTAATCACAAATACAGTCCGTGAGTTTTTGGCCCATACACATGAGTATTGTGTAAAACATGTTTTCTTTGTAGCAGCTGGGCCCTGTTACCAATGTGCTTGGCTGAGTTCACAAATCTGTTGTAACCTGTAACTTCCCTGTCATTTCTCTGGCTCTTCTCTTCTGCCAAGCTTTCCTGTTTCCTGGCAGTTAATTAGGACCTCCTGCCACTGCCATAGCCACCTTGGTTTCATGATTTGGCAAAGTATTGGCCTCTCCCACCACAGGGGCCAGAGCTTCTGCCTCCAAAGTTTCCTCCCTTCATAGGTCCAAAATTTGAAGACTGATTGGTTTTTTTGTTTGTTTGTTTTTTATTTTCTAAAAAGATGACCGGTAAGGGGTCTTAACCCTTGGCTTGGTGTTGTCAGCACCACGCTCACTTAAGTGAGCTAACCAGCCATCCCTATATAGGGATCCGAACCCATGGCCTTGGTGCTATTGGCACCACACTCTCCCAAGTGAGCCATGGGCCGGCCCTTGAAGATTGATTGTTTTAATTGCCAAAATTATTGGAGATTACCCCAACTCCAAAATTGCTTCCGTCATTACCAAATCTATTATAGCCATCCCCACTGTCACCATATCCACCACCACCACCATGGCTGCCACCAAAGCCACCACAACCACTGAAATTTCCTCTACAACCAAATTTGTCATTCCCACCAAAACCTCCTCCATGACCACCACCAAAGTTTCTACAACCACTTCGACCTCTTTGGCTGGATGAAGTCATTTTTTGCTTCAACAGGGCTTTCCTTACTTTACAGTTGTGGCCTTTCACGGTACAGTATTTCTGAATGACAGTCTTATCCACAGAGTCATGGTCATCGAAAGTTACAAAAGCAAAGTCCCTCTTCTTGCCACTGCCTCAGTCAGTCATGATTTCAATCACTTCGATTTCCCCATACTGTGCAAAATAATCTCTTAGGTGATGTTCTTCAGTGTCTTCTTTAATAACAGCAACAAAGGTCTTTTTCACAGTTAAGTGGGCACCTGATCTTGGAGAATCCTCTCTTGAGACAGCCATCTTTGGTTCCACAACTCTTCCATCCACCTTGTGTGGCCTTGCATTCATGGCTGCATCCCCCTCCTCCACAGTAGCATAGGTGACAAACCCAAAGTCCCCGGAGCGCTTGGTGTGGGTCTCCTAGTACCACATAGTCCGTGAGCACTCCCCAACGCTTAAATGGCTCCTGAGACTCTCATGGACTGTTTCAAAGCTCAGCCCTCTGATGAAGACCTTCCGCAGCTGTTTGGGCTCTTTAGGAGACCTGTCTTAGACAGAGAGTAGTGGAAAGAGAGACTTTAACACTGCTTCCTTGGTGGCATCCCTTGCTCCTTTTTTTGTAGGATATCTTTTCCTTTCAGTGCACATTGGATGCTATCTTTGAGGACTGCAACTTTGAAGGGGCTGATGAATTATCATTGTGTTCTAAGCTATCCCCTCCAAAAAAAGGAAAGAAAGAAAGTATCTCTATGCAGTATTTAGAAAAATAATTTAAAAATTTTAAAAGCTAAAGTGTTCAATGAGAAATTTGCCCAAATCAGTCTGGCAATGTGTAAACAGGTTTGAAGATCAGCTGAATTTATTCTCATGCCTGTAAAGATTTTCACTGGTGGAAAATCAGTAGTCCTGTTTATTTGAACTATGTTGAAAGATCAGATGAACTGTGGCAATATGAGAGATATATGAGGGGTCTTCAAAAAGTTCATGGAAAGGTTTGTATTATCTTTTAGTTCTATTTTTTCTGCCAATTTTTCGAAGTACCCTTTTTATGCATGCACACACAAATACACATATACTCGTATATCCTCCCTGGTTACTCATTTCTGCCTCTAAATGCCATTGAGGCAATGAGGCATCTTAAGTCACTTAATTGCCATAAACAGTGGCAAACAAAATTACCACAAAGCTAAACCCAGCAGGGTAAGAAGTCTGTTATAATGAGACATAATGAAAGGTCAAAGGAACGCAAAGCAAAGCTAAGGAGATTTGAGGTTTAATATGTATCAGGTTACCTAGTTCCAGGCTACACCACAGGCTGGTAAATTAGTCTAGGCTCTTGTTCAACTCAGCCCCAATTCACTGAGCATCTTTGAGAAGACAATTTGCTAATTATAATTTAAGAAACAAACACAGACAGAATTCATTATAAGTCAGGGTGAAAAATGTTTTCAAAGAGGGACAAACGGTTATGAGAAGAGAGGAGAGAAGAGGCTGAGGCAAACAGGAAAATAGTTTTATTAACAATCGATCAGCAGGACCCATGTGTTCTGCCTACAGTCTTCTCTCCTGCTGTCAGAGCTGTGTTTCAGGTGGGGGAAACAGTAAAGACGTTTTTCTGTTCACCATAATCTGGTGAGAGAAGCACAGAGAAGCCAAGTTCCAGATTTAGCAATTTCTTGGTGCCCCTGGAACAGTAAAATGACAATAAGAACACCCATTCTACAGGGTATTTGTGAGAAATAAATGAGATCTGGTATGCACAGCATCAGGCACAGACCCGGAGAGGTAGTGGGCACCCAGAAAGTTACAGCTATTTTCATGCTCAGAGCCCAGAGTCCTTAGACAAGATGCAAGTTTTAGTGAATCCATTAATACTCACTATGATGAATAATGTTTAACTATGGGTCACAAGCAACCTGAAGAGGGACACAGCTTGATTTTGCTGCTGGAAGACAGGATAGACACAAATGACCCAAAATGTTGGCCAGAAATCATTTATATTCCTTTGCTCACTCCTGTGGAGACCTGGGAGGGTGAGGTGGGTTTAAACATGTGAGTTTAATTGTCATTTGGAGAAAATGCAAGTTTTCAGTCTCCCACTGAAGGGCTCTTTCTGGGCGCACTGACACATTACAGATCATGGTCAGTGTGAATTGCTGACACAGTACTAGTATGGAAGTGGTACATAATGTTAAGTGAAAACAGTAAGGGGAGACAAGTGTGTATAGAATGCCACTCTATCTAAGAAATGGAAGAGGATACAAATACGTACATACACACACACATACATAGATTACATTTGTTATACATATATTTAAATACACACATACACACATATTTATGTTTTTGTTTGTTTATCCTTAGAGTGAAAGCATAAATCATAAATTTACTTTAAAGTGGCTACCTGCAGGCAGAGGGAAGGAACAGGGTAAAAGATACAGAGATAAAAGTTGTACTTCTTTGAATATACCTTGTTTTGTAGAATTTGTCTTTGGGGGCCGGCCTAGTGGCGCACTGGATAAGTGCGCCGCTTGGGAAGCGCGGTGGCGCTCCCGCCCGAGGGTTCGGATCCCACATACAGACCGGTTCCCGCTCACTGGCTGAGCGAGGCGCGGGAGCAACACCGAGGGTTGCAATCCCGTTTGCCGGTCCCTGGTCCGGTACGGGGGCAACACTGAGGGTTGCGATCCGTTGCCGGACACAGAAAAAGACAAAAAAAAAAAAAAGAATTTGTCTTTGGAACCATGTAAATATTTTACATAATTATAAAGCAAAATTAATTTTCATTTTTTGATGACTGGCAGGTATAAGGATCTGAACCTTCAACTAAAAATCCCTAAAAGTCAAAAGTGAAATAAAACAGATGAAACCTCTGTATCTGGTTAGTGGCGTAAACACGCACAGAAAGGAACTATTCCAAGAAACATTAAAACCGTAGTTTGTGCAGAAAAAAAAAACTGCAGTAAACTCCTAAATTGTTTTTAGTAATCATATTTTTGGTGGTGGCGTCGGTATTGTTATTCTGAAACTGTAGTGTGCTTGTATTGAAATGAGTAATTATGTTGGCGTTGTTGAGAACAAGGATTTTTGGAATGGGAGGAGGGACTTACTGATATAAGTTCAATGAGGTTAAATAAAAATGCTATAATCCTAAATTAGAATTGGAGTTATGAACTCATATGTATTTACCTTAAAAATATGTGAGAGAGGGGCCGGCCCGGTGGCGCACTGCTACAGTGCGCCGCTTGGGAGTGTGGTGGTGCTCCCGCCGAGGGTTCG
Source organism: Galeopterus variegatus (assembly GCF_000696425.1). NCBI lineage: Eukaryota > Metazoa > Chordata > Mammalia > Dermoptera > Cynocephalidae > Galeopterus > Galeopterus variegatus. The sequence continues at coordinate 153,385 of NW_007727587.1, read as the reverse complement.
GATCCCACATACAGACTGGTTCCCACTCACTGGCTGAGCGAGGTGTGGGAGCAACACCGAGGGTTGCGATCCCGTTGCCGGTCCCGGTCCAGTACGGGCGTGACACTGAGGGTTGTGATCCGTTGCCGGACACCAAAAAAGACAAAAAGGGAA
>NW_007727587.1:149203-152891 GCF_000696425.1 Galeopterus variegatus | reverse complement strand
AAAAAAAAATATGTGAGAGAGAGAGAGAGAGTTTCCTAGCTCAATTCAGTGAAAAGGCCTAGGAATAGTGACCAACCTAGTAGCAATAAGTACCCCTACTGCCCAGATTGGAGTCGCCAAATACCATTTCCCACTAAAAGGCAGATACCCGATCTGGGCAGACAATGTACAAGATGAGCCTGGAATTTTCTGTCACACCAGAGAGTAAAGAAATTCTCAAAGATGACTAGGGATGTGTCAAAAAGACCCAAGAGCCAACTTAAAGAGGGCCCCACTGGCCAAAAATGGGACAATTTGAACGTCAATAAGGATAATAACTACAACAGAATGAAACACACCAAACATGTGCAAATCACTGAGTTCATTATGGTATTTGCATTAGCCTCCTGTGGCTGCCGTAACACATCACCGCAAAGCAGGTGGCTTAAAGTAACAGATTTGTTATCTCATAGTTCTGTAGGCTACAAGTCTGAAATCATGGTGTTGACAGGGCCATGTTCCTCCAAGGGCTCTTCCAGCTTCTAGTAGCTTCTGGCAATCCTTGGCGTCCCTTGGTTTATACCTGCTTCAGTCCCAACCCTGGCTGTCTTCATGTGGCCAACTTCCCTGTGTGTGTCCTCACATGCATACGTCTGTGTGTCCTCTCCTCTTCTTATGAGGACACCAGCCATTGGATTGAGGGCCAAGCTTACTCCAGTAGGACCTTTCCTTAACTACATCTGCAAACACCCTCTTTCCAAATAAGGTCATTCTTAGATTCCAGGTGAACATGAATTTGGGGGGAATACTATTCAATCAATACAGTACCCAATAACAAAAAACCAAACCAAACCAAGCAGAATTTTTTGGGTCACCTTTGGAAAATACTTGGAGACATACTCATTTTTGTAAACTAGTAAAGAAAAGGAAAGAATGAAGCATTTATCCTACTTTGCCTGCATGAACCATACCTCAGGGTAAGCAAGTAGTTGACAAGGNAGCATTTATCCTACTTTGCCTGCATGAACCATACCTCAGGGTAAGCAAGTAGTTGACAAGGATACATTTATCTTTATAGATGGGTCCAGCTAATAAATAAAACAGGAATGTTAGAGTTAGAATATCATCATTTTGCAACTCTTAATGAATTAATGAATCTAAGCAATAATGATCAATGGCTGCTAACATCACGAAAAGACAATCACAGAAAAGTCACAACTAGACATGACTCCTGATGAAATTTTATAGGGAAAAAAGATTGAAGCTGAATCTATCACGTTTCTAGACCTAATTACCAGAGGAACATATGGAATGTTCACAGTTAGGAAGTCAGCAAAAGCAAGATTGTGGCCTTTAAAAATGGCACTTAAAAAAGGAAGAGAAGGCAATCCTTGGCGTCCCTTGGTTTATACCTGCTTCAGTCCCAACCCTGGCTGTCTTCATGTGGCCAACTTCCCTGTGTGTGTCCTCACATGCATACGTCTGTGTGTCCTCTCCTCTTCTTATGAGGACACCAGCCATTGGATTGAGGGCCAAGCTTACTCCAGTAGGACCTTTCCTTAACTACATCTGCAAACACCCTCTTTCCAAATAAGGTCATTCTTAGATTCCAGGTGAACATGAATTTGGGGGGAATACTATTCAATCAATACAGTACCCAATAACAAAAAACCAAACCAAACCAAGCAGAATTTTTTGGGTCACCTTTGGAAAATACTTGGAGACATACTCATTTTTGTAAACTAGTAAAGAAAAGGAAAGAATGAAGCATTTATCCTACTTTGCCTGCATGAACCATACCTCAGGGTAAGCAAGTAGTTGACAAGGGTACATTTCTCTTTATAGATGGGTCCAGCTAATAAATAAAACAGGAATGTTAGAGTTAGAATATCATCATTTTGCAGCTCTTAATGAATTAATGAATCTAAGCAATGATCATCAATGGCTGCTAACATCACAAAAAGACAATCACAGAAAAGTCACAACTAGACATGACTCCTGATGAAATATTATTGGAAAAAAAGATTGAAGCTGAATCTGTCATGTTTCTAGACCTAATTACCAGAGGAACATGTGGAATGTTCACAGTTAGGAAGTCAGCAAAAGCAAGATTGTGGCCTTTAAAAAATGGCACTTAAAAAAGGAAGAGAAAGAGTGGAGAGGAACCCAGAAATTAAGAGACTTGAGATTTAATTTAAAAGAGAGAGAGAATGATTTGAGAGATTTATCTACTGAGTCCACCATCTGGGCTTTATTTCAAAAAAGTCAGTTGTTTAAAAAAAAGGGCAATTGGGAAAAATTGAAAATTGATGATCTTAAGAAATTAATATTTTTTTAGGTGTGAAGATGGAATTATCATTAACTTTGTAAAAATAGTTTATTTTTTAATTAGTAGAATACATCTATTAATGGATGTAATGTATGATGTGTGGAATTTACTTCCAAACAATGAGGATGGAAGAGAGTGGGTATAGATGACCCAAGATTGCCCATAAATTGATAACTATTAAATCAGATATGCATATGTGGAAATTCACTGTACTATTCTGTCTGCATTTGCATGCACTTAAAATTCTCCATAATAAAGAAAAAGTTTTAAAAAGTTATTTTTGAGATAATCAGGGAAATTGGACCATGAATGAAGTATCTCTAATATTAAAGGTGTGTAATGTAATTACAGCTATTTTATTAAGTCTTTATCCTAGAGATTTATGGTGAAGTAATTATGAACAAAATTATATGATGAAGAGAATTTGCTTTAAAGTTCTCCAGTGTGGAGGGTGGGGAAACAGATGAAATGAGATTGGCCATATATTCATAATGGTTGAAGTTGAGTGATAGGTATCTGAGAGTTCACTGTACTCTTCTATTTTTGTATATATTTAAAATATATACTTAATAAAGAATAAAAATAAAAATAAAACAAAAAATAAGAAACAAAATGTTTGTTAAGCTACAAAGTATCAGTTTTCCTTAGCCAAAAAATGGTTTTCATTGTTATCAGTATCAATTAATGTTAATGTTTATGACACGCAGCAGATGGACAATAAACATTTTTTGAGTAAAAAAAAAACTCTGTAAGGATGTGTCAGAATCTAATGCATGACATTCAAATGACATGGGTCATTTAGATCAATTCAGATTATTCTCTTTGATGTTGACCGTCATGAAATAAATGGCAAAATGAAATTATTTTGTGTACATGAAATACCTAAAATATTATTCAGTTTAACAGAAAAGCTAAGGATGATGCAAATTGCAAATTACTTTTTAGGAATTGGTATGTTGGTTCTCTAGAGTTTTATTTCAAATTTTTTTGACCAAAAGAATTGTCCCTGTGATGCCTTATTTATGGGTCCTGCTGCTTGTAGACAAAAGTAGTAGACATTGAATAACCAACAGTATTCCTTTCTGCTTGATAATTTAATGATCTCCCACTGCAGTGGACAGCTATTATGAGTGTGTGTGTTTGTGGCCACCTTCCCAGATCCAGAGGACGATGTAGAAGGGGCCACGGTCAAACCACATAACCCTACTCTCTGTTTAGTGTGTTTGTGGCCACCTTCCCAGATCCAGAGGACGATGTAGAAGGGGCCACGGTCAAACCATATAACCCTACTCTCTGTTTATTGTTGTTTTAAAGCCTCCAAGTTTGGGGGTATTTCATTACTCATAAGTGAAAACTGACACATCAGGGATAAAGGTTTAA
>NW_007727587.1:141834-148512 GCF_000696425.1 Galeopterus variegatus | reverse complement strand
AACCCGTGGCCTTGGTGTTATCAGCACTGCACTCTCCCGAGTGAGCCATGGGCCGGCCCCTGTTTATTGTTGTTTTAAAGCCTCTAAGTTTGGGGGTATTTCATTACTCATAAGTGAAAACTGACACATCAGGGATAAAGGTTTAAAAGGATGCCAGAATCCCTGCACAGGCAGGACCACCAAGGGCTCAGGCCTTTCAAGAATGAAGTTTTGGGCCGGCCCGTGGCTCACTCAGGAGAGTGCAGTGCAGATAACACCAAGGCCACAGGTTCGGATCCTAAAAAAAAAAAAAGAATGAAGTTTTGGGTCAGCCTACTGAGCAAAGAATATCAACTAACTTGATGCTAGCCTAAGGCAAAGGGATCTTAGAAAGGGGAGTGAAAAGAGGAAGTGTTACAGGCTTGTGACTGTAGAAATAGGGACTGTAAATAGTGTCCATCTGCTTTTCTATGCTTCCTGCATCATATTATTATTAAAAAAAAAAATTTTTTTATCTCTTTCCTCCTCCTTTCCTCATTATATATAAAGTAAACCAGTGCTGGTTAAGCTTCTGTTTGGTCCACAGGTTGCAAAATATTGGGATGGGATTGAAGAAAGAGGACATTCCCCAGAGGTCCTGGACCTGGAGTATTGTGGTACGAGCACCTGACTCTTTCTTGTCTCTGTTGAGGAGGGGAGGAGTGTGTTCTTGGTTGACTGTGCGATTATAGTAGTTACATTGATCTTGGTTGAGTGTGAGATTATAGTAGTTACATTATGACTGGCCAGAGCATTCAAAAATATTAAATGTGGGGCCAGCCCGTGGCTCACTTGGGAGAGTGCGGTGCTGATAACACCAAGGCCACAGGTTCGGATCCCTATATAGGGATGGCCGGTTAGCTCACTTGGGAGAGCGTGGTGCAGACAACACCAAGTCAAAGGATAAGATCCCCTTACCTGTCATCTTTAAAAAAAAAAAAGTTAAATGTGTGGAAAGATACGTGTGTGAATAGTGGGTAGCCAGATGGCACATGGTGGATATGGCAGGAACTGATCATTGTCCTCTAGGATCCATTCTTCTCTTCTTTAGGTGTAATAGAATTTTTAGCAGGGCCTATAGTCCCAGCCTGCACTGCAGCTTGGTGTAGTCATGTGACTAGGTTCTGGCCAGTGGGATGTAAGAAGTATGGCGGCTTCCCAGAATCATCCGGAAGAGACAATCGGCACATTCTCCTTGCCTCCTTTCCTCTCTGTTTCTCTATCCTGTGCTTGAAACTTAGGTGTGCTGACCAAAACTCTATCTTGGCCCATGAGGGAGGAGCCTGAGACTTCATGGATAAGAATCATGTACCACCTTGAATCACTTACCTCTGTATTTTTACACATGAGAGAAATAAACTTTATTTTTTTTTTTAAAAAAGATGACCGGTAAGGGGATCTTAACCCTTGACTTGGTGTTGTCAACACCACGCTCACCTAGTGAGCTAACCGGCCATCCCTATGTGGGATCCGAACCCGGGGCCTTGGTGTTATCAGCACCGCACTCTCCTGAGTGAGCCATGGGCCGGCCCGAGAAATAAACTTTGATCTTGTTTAAGTCTGTCTGAAGGTGGACCCAAGTCAAAATGTCCACCAAACTGAGAAGGTATCTTAAGACCAAAAACGATGCAGGCAAATACATGTTTTATTATTAAAAGTTTATTGAAGAGTAAATTACAGATGGAAAGGATCAGGTGGGCAGCTTACAGCTGAGATGGTTAATTTTAGGTGTCAACCTAACTAGATCAAGGAATACCTAGAAACCTGGCTAAGCATCATTTTTGGGTGTGTCTGTGAGGGTGTTTCCACAGGAGATTAGCATGTGAGCCTGAGTGGACGAGGAGGGGAAGATCCACCCTCAATGAAGTAAATGTGATATCAAAGAAGTTGGTTTACATTTAAGAGAGACTTAGGAGATAGGACAAATGATAGAATTGCTGGGGGCCCAGAGGAAACAAAAACAGAGGAAAAAGAATCCCTATGTCTTTCCACTGGAGCTGGGAGAGACTCTTCTTTCCTGTCTGTGGAAATCAGAACTCAAGACACTTCAGCCTTTGGGTTCCGGACNTGGTCTTGGACTGAGCCATGCTGCCAGCATCCAATTTGCAGATGGCGTTTTGTGGGACTTCTCAGCCTTCATAATCGCATGTGCACCAATTCCCCTAATAAATCTCCTCTCTTGTATTTATATACATATGCTATTGGTTCTGTCTTTCTGGAGAACCCTAACTAATACAGATTTGGTTCTAGAGAAACAGAATTTTAAAGACAAATTTCTTTCATTGGTTTCAGAGTTTTAGACCTAAAAGTGTTAGCTTGACTTCTAATAATACAGAGATATACTTATAATGACTGGTGTGAACTATTTGTAGAGATCTGCAAAGTAAATGTATTTGATACTCTTAATTCACCACTTGCAAGAGCAAAGGATTCAAAGGCTTAAGGAGATTGAAATGGTAGAGTGCATTTGTCATGTAAAACCTATTCAGCCATATTGAGAGGCTCCAGAAGACATACCTTTCACCAATGACCTCGAGAAATAGATTTCTGAGGGGAGCTCCAGCATCATCAAAGAGCTCTGTGATTGCTCTTCTCTTTAAGACTGGACCTTACAGTAAGAACCACAGTAACTCAATTGGAAAACTTAAAAGCAATCAGAATAATTGGATCCTGGGATGGCAGGGACAAAGTGGCAGCGCTCGCCCAACAAAGGCAAGGTAGGTTTAGTTACCATAGTGGACAGCAGAGNGGGCCGGCCCGAGAAATAAACTTTGATCTTGTTTAAGTCTGTCTGAAGGTGGACCCAAGTCAAAATGTCCACCAAACTGAGAAGGTATCTTAAGACCAAAAACGATGCAGGCAAATACATGTTTTATTATTAAAAGTTTATTGAAGAGTAAATTACAGATGGAAAGGATCAGGTGGGCAGCTTACAGCTGAGATGGTTAATTTTAGGTGTCAACCTAACTAGATCAAGGAATACCTAGAAACCTGGCTAAGCATCATTTTTGGGTGTGTCTGTGAGGGTGTTTCCACAGGAGATTAGCATGTGAGCCTGAGTGGACGAGGAGGGGAAGATCCACCCTCAATGAAGTAAATGTGATATCAAAGAAGTTGGTTTACATTTAAGAGAGACTTAGGAGATAGGACAAATGATAGAATTGCTGGGGGCCCAGAGGAAACAAAAACAGAGGAAAAAGAATCCCTATGTCTTTCCACTGGAGCTGGGAGAGACTCTTCTTTCCTGTCTGTGGAAATCAGAACTCAAGACACTTCAGCCTTTGGGTTCCGGACTTACACCAATGGCTCCCTCCTCTGAGCTCTCAGGCCTCTAGCCTAAGACTGAGAATTACACCATTGGCTTCCCTGGTTCTGACACTTTTGGTCTTGGACTGAGCCATGCTGCCAGCATCCAATTTGCAGATGGCGTTTTGTGGGACTTCTCAGCCTTCATAATCGCATGTGCACCAATTCCCCTAATAAATCTCCTCTCTTGTATTTATATACATATGCTATTGGTTCTGTCTCTCTGGAGGACCTTGACTAATACAACTACATTTAGTTTATTTATTTATTTATTTATTTGTCCTTTTTTTGAGACCGGCTGCACCGCGCTCAGCCAGTGAGCACTGTGAGCGCACCGGTCATCCCTACAGTAAGGACTTCCACTGAGGCAGCTACCAAGAAAGACAATCCTGATTCTCCTTAGGACCCACTTTAATCATCCTCTCTGATTCTAGACCTGTAACTAGACTCAAGTCCCTACAAGCCCCTAAAGTTGAGGTACGGAGTGTGATCCATGAGGGGTGCATTATATTCCAAAAGAACTACATGAGTTTTCTAATTCATACAGGCAGAAATATGAAGAACATGTATGGGACAGATGTTAAGAGTGTGAGATAATGGTGGAAGGAACATAAAGTTGGATCAAATTTATTGATGGGCCAACTAAACAGAGATTCTTCATTTAATGTTGCAGCCCAGGAAGTTAAGAGGGTGCTAAAAGTTTGTTTGGCTGGTGTCTGAAATATGGATCAAAAGATGGCCCACTGTGAGTGAGTTAGAGATGCCCAATCTCCCTTGGTAGGAAGGGATTCAAAGGCTTAGGAAGATTGGAATGCGAGAGTGCATTTGTCATGTAAAACCTAATAACCTACACTGGGAGGCTCCAGAAGACATACTTTTCACCAATACCTTGCAAAATAGATTGGTGAGGGGAGCTCCAGCATCTCTGAAGAGCTCTGTGATTGTTCTTCTCTGTATACCAGGCAGACCTTACACTGGGACCCATAGTCACTCAATTGAAAAACTTAAATGCAATGGGAATAATTGGCTCTCAGCGTGGCAAGGGCCAAGTAGTGGCACTCAGCTGACAAAGGCAAGCTGGGCATAGTTACTCTAATGGGTAGCAGAGACAAAGCAACAATCAGAATAGTCTGACTTGTGTAGATCTATGGTATTGGCTAGTTAACCATGGTGTTCCTAGAAGCCAAATAGATAGGAAGCCTACTAAATTTTTACTTGATCTGTATAAGCAGAAAACTTCTAGGTCAAGCAAACAAAGCCTAACTTGAATCTTTTTTATTTTTTTTCAAAAGATGACCATTAAGGGGATCTTAACCCTTGACTTGGTGTTGTCAGCACCACGCTTTCCCAAGTGAGCCATGGGCCAACCCTTAGAGAACAAGTTTTTAAATTCAAAGGCTTAACAAAACAGAGTCACTTCTGTTCAGGCTGTTATACATGGTGAGGGTTTAGAAGATAAAAAGACCAGGGAAAGTTTGGAATGTCTTAGAGACTGATTAAGTGGTGGTGACCAGAATGCTGATAGAAATATGGACAATAAAGGCCATTCTGAGGTGGCCTCAGATGGAAATGAAGAAGGGCTTATTGGAAGCTGGAGAAAAATTTACACTTGTTATGAACTGGCAAAGAACTTGACTGGATTGTATCCATACCCAAGAATTTTATGGAATGTGGAACTTTCCATAAGGTGCTGACCCAGGGTACTTGGAAGGAATTTCTCAGCAGCAAAGCATTTAGGCAGCTGCATGGGTACTTGTAGCAGCCTACATTGAGTTATGGCAGCAAAGGCATGATGTAAAGCCAGAATTTATAATTAAAAGGGAAGCAGAGCGTAAAAAGTTGGAAAACTCTCAGCCTGGCCATGTAAAGAGTGAAAGAGTGTGTTCAGGAAAGGAAACCAAGGGTGTAGTTCAGTGACAGTCAGCTAAGCATGTTAGTACAGAAAGAAGGGATCATCAAGAGAATGGAAGAAAGACCCTGAAGGCATCTCAGAGATCTTTGAGGCTGCCCCACCCAACACAGTTCCAGAGGCCTAGGAAGACAATGGTTTTGGGAAATAGGCTTGGGGTGCCCTCCACAGGCTCAGCTCCCCAGGGCCACCTTGGGAAGCTCCTCCCTGGATTCTAGCACAGTGCTCCTTGGCTGCCCCAGCTGTAGCTAACTTGGTCCCAGGTGCTGCTGAACTCACCACTTTGGAAGAAACAAGCTGGAAGCCTTGCTGGTGTCCATGTGGTGTTAAATCCACAGGCTCACAGAATTCTAGAGCTGTGGAGGCATGGCAGCCTGCACCTCGATTTCAAAGGATGTATGGAAAAGTCTGGGGATCCAGAAAGAGATTTGTCATGGGGCAGAGTCACCACAGAGAACCTTCTCTAGAGAAATGCCTAGTGGAAATGTGGGTTTGAAGTTGCAGCAGAGGGGCCAGCTCATGGCTCACTCGGGAGAGTGAGGTGCTCATAACACCAAGGCCACGGGTTCGGATCTCATATAGGGATGGCCGGTTGGCTCACTGGGTGANAGAACACCCACCAGGGCCACACCTAGTAGAGCTGTGAGAGTGGGACTGCCACCAGGACCCCAGAACTATAGAGCTACCAGCATGCAACACCAGCCTGGGAGAGCTAAAGCATGCCCTGAAACCAGGAAAGCCACAGGAGCAGTGCTGCCCACAGACTTGGAGACCCAACCCTCACACCAGTGTGCAGAGGATGTTGAACATGAAGTCAAGGGAGATTTTTCTTCAGCTTTGAGAATTGATGCCTGCCCTGCTGGGATTCAGATTGTTTGGGACCTGTTATCCCTTCCTTTTGGCTCATTTCTTCATTTTGGCATGAGAATTTCTGGCTTATACCTATTTCAGCATTGTATCTTTGAAGCAGAAAACTTGTTTTAATTTCATAGTTGGAACTTTAGACCTTTTGGAGTTGATGCTAGAATGAGTTAAGACTTTGGGGCTATGAGGATGAAATGAATGTATTTGTATGTGAGAAGGACATCAGATTCAGGGGGCCAGGGGCAGAATGCTGTGATTTAAATGCCCCCCAAGCTCATGTTGGAACTTAACCCCCAATATGGTGGTAGAGGGTGGGGTCTTTAAGAGGTGACTGGATTGGGAGGACTGTGCTCTCATGAATTGACTGATCCACTCATGGAGTAATGAGTTGATGGTTAATGGGTTGCCATGAGTATTGTTCTGATGGCTTTATAAGGAGACCAAGTGAAAAATTAGCTCTCTTGCTCATGTCATCCTTGCCATGTGATTGCCTGTGTCGCCATGGGACCCTACAGAAAGTCACCCCCAAGAAGAAGGCCCTCACAAGATGTGTTCCCTGGACCTTGGACTTCCCAGCTTCC
>NW_007727587.1:134339-141257 GCF_000696425.1 Galeopterus variegatus | reverse complement strand
GCGCCTCTGCGCTTCCCAAGCGGCGCACTAGCGCAGTGCGCCACCGGGCCGGCCCTAAATTCTGTTTTTTTATAAATTACTAAGTTGCCTCCAGCCCAATCCTCCCCATTTGTGAGTTATCCATCAACAAACATATAATAATAATGAAATATGGAGTTGCCTGCTTTTTTTTCGATCTCAAGATACCTTCCCATTTTGGTAGACATTTTGACTTGGATCCACCTTCAGACAATGCCATTGTCATTATAGGTCTCTGTCATTTGCACTGGAACCTAATCCTCATGAATAAGGTGGATGTCTTTTGTTTTTGCCTGCCCAGCCACAACTTCTCATTCTTTTGGAGGGACTACCTCTACCGCATTCCTTGTGGTTCTGGTGGACTGTGAGTCACTGGGTCCCTGTCTTTTCCTCAGTGGGTGGTCATGTGACCAAACCAGACCAACCAAGACTCGCCCTCTCCCCCTCATCAGAAATAGAAACCTGGGTGGAGTGGCACAGGAGTCCTGAGGTGGGTGGGTCTAAGTTATTGTGACATCAGTGCCCTAAAATTATGGTCCTTAAGGGCCCCAGGGTGGCGCTTGATTCTGTCCTTTCTGAGTCCTCATTCCTCAACTTTTCCTTTGATCCTGTGAATTGCCTAGTATTCTTCCCATTAATATCATTTTTTTTGTCTTAATCCACAGTGGCCTTCTGTTGCCTGCAACCCAGAACCTATAGCTGATGTTCTTCTACTGTCTTAGTCCTTTTGTGCTGCTATAACAAAATACCACAGACTAGGTTATTTATTTATTTATTTATTTATTTTTCCTTTTTGTCTTTTTTCGTGACCGGTAACGGGATCGCAGCCCTTGGTGTCGCGCCCATGCCACAACCAGCAATGGGATCGCAACCCTCGGTGTCGCACATGCAGCGCGCTCCATCAGTGAGCGGACCGGTCTCTATATGGGATCCGAACCCTCGGCGGGAGCGCTGCCGCACTCGCAAGCGCCGCACTCTACCGAGTGCACCACCGGGCCGGCCCAGACTAGGTAATTTATAAATAATAAGAATTTATCTCTAATGCTTCTGGAGGTTGGGAAGTCTAAGGTTAAATCCCCCGCAGCTTTCACTTTTGCTTAGACCTAAAAGATGGTCCTCATGAAGGTGATGTAGTGGGCAGGATGATCAATAACATCCCAACAATGGAGAAAAAAACAAACAGAAGGAGCTTTCACATGGACATTTCTGATGGTCCCTCCAAGCAGGGGTCTCTCTACAGCACTGGCATCCCCATCCACTAAACCTGCTCTGTCCATTATGGTAGTAGCTACATGTGGCTGTGGAGCTTTTGAAATGTGGCAACTACAACTAAGAAACTGAATTTTAAATTTCATTCAATTTAAATATACAAACTGGTACTCAATTTAGTTACTAGAAAACTCGTATGTTTAGGGCTGGCCACTTAGCTCAGTTGGCTAGAACGTGGTGCTAACACCAAGGTCAAGGGCTTAGATCCCCATATCAGCCAGCCAAAAAAAGAAAAGAAAAGAAATCTTGTATGTTTAGACCAACTTGGGTATGGGGGTCTCCTTTTTCAAAAGTAAATTTTACTAAATCTAAATACAAATCAAATATTTCCGATGAACATTTAGCTTCTGAATTGAGATGTGCTATAGGTGAGAAGTACCAAGTTTCAAAGACTTAGTATGAAAAGAAGAATGTAGAATAATAATAATAATTTTTATTTTGATTCCATGTTGAAATGATAATATTTTAGCTATATTGGGTTAGAGAAAATATATCATTAACATTAATTGTATTTGTTTCCTCTTAATCTTGTCAATATTGCTACCAGAACATTTATAAGTGTGATTTGCATTACATTTCTGTTGGGCATTTCCAGGGAGAGAAGCCTAGAAACCTTAGGGAGCAAAGGAATAACCAGAAGCCTGGCTTGGGATCTGGAAGGGTCAGAGACAATCCTCGGTCCTCTCCCACCCCCCATTCTGGGCAGGACTGTCACCCTCAGGCATCCTCCCCTGTCCTGACTCCCGGGACAGAAGCAGTGAATCAGCAGTAAGGACAGGGCCCAAGCAAACGGTCTGCCCTTGGATCAGAAGGCACAAATACTTCGATTAAAGGCTGCCTTGGTCACTCTTAGCCCAGGCCCTGCTGGTCTGGCTGACCCTACATGCAGTTATCCTTCTCTTACATAGGAGGATCCAGGAGACAGGGGGTGGAGCAAAGAAGAGATGGATAATATGTTATTTAAAGATTCAACGATAACCAAGAGAAGAACTAAAATAGTGAGAGACAGACAGTCATGGGGGGAATGGTGGTATCAGTGAGATAAATCTTCATTTATCACAGCAGAAAGCCAAGAAGTAATGTTTATAGTTGATCAAGCAAGAAATAGCAGTAAAAGCTTGTTATTGGGAGATACAGGAAAAGTCACTGCAAGAAAACTGATGTGGTTAAAAGTGATTACCCCTAGACTGTAGATTTAGGTTTTATGCCCTTTTAGTCAATTTGGTTATATTTCACAATTTTTGAAAAAATGTGGTTACCCCTTGGGGGTGGAGAGACCCAAGGAGAGATTGAGCAGGGGATTGAGGCCTTTAGTATGAGCTCTCCCATGCTAGTTGATATTTTAACAATGTGCACGTATGACTTTGATTCAAAAAAATCAAATAAAGTAATGTTGGTACCGGTTTGTTCCTTCCCATCTTTACAGCCCTTGCTGGACTTGTGGACCTGTAGAATTGAGAGCACAAAGTTCATTCTCCTCATTGTACAGATGAGCAAAAAAGACTAGTGAGGGGCTGGCCAGTTAGCTCAGTTGGTTAAAGCACCATGTTATAGTACCAAGGTCAAGGGTTTGGATCTCCTTACTGGCCAGCTGCCAAAAAAGAAAAAAGAAAAGCTTAGTGACAGCAAAGTCACCAAGTCCATTGGTAGCAAAGCAGGTGCCAGGCTGGCAGCAGCAGAGGGTAGTGTTCCTACCCCACTGTTCCTTCCACCGTGCCATGCTTCCAATCTAAAATGTCGACAAGGCTTACATAATTAAGAGAAGACAGTCATTTTCTTTGGGCCTCCAGGCACCCATATTTGAAGGAATCCAGAGCATACAGACCCTGTGAGGGTTTATGACCACAAAATTTCCCTGCTCCAGCGTAGGCTGGTTATACAACAGTCACCATGACCTGGAAGGGGGGGATTCTTCTCCCTTCTGCTGTGTTGGATTTCCAGCTTCTGCATCTCATAGCTTCTCTTGGTTTATTGGGTTTTGATTTTTTCACCAAGATAACAAAATACATTCACATACTTGGGATCTTTTTTGTTTCTTTCTTGAAATCTATTAGAGTGAGCTTAATTTTTTATTCAGATTTTGGGCAGATAATACATGCACATAGCATAAAATTTGAAAAGAACAAAAGGGTAAATAAACAGTGAAAAGTCTCCCTCACACCCTTCTCTCCCAGGGACCAAGTCTCTCTCTCTTAAAGCCATTATTATTTTCAGTTTCCTGTGCCTCCTTCAGAGATATTCTATACATCCATAAGCAGGTATACATAACAGAGAATTTTTCTTATTTGGGCAGATTTGTACACAAGATTTGTTCTTATCAGCTTTACTTATAATAGCCCAAGTTGGAGACACCCTAAGTGTTTATCAACAGGGAACTGATAAACCATAATATATCCTACAATAAATTACTACTCAACAATAAGAAAGAATGAACTTTTGATACATACAACAACATGAATGAACCTAAAAAACATCATGCTGAGAGGAAGAAGTCAGACACAAAAGAGTACATATGATATGATTATGTTTGTATGAAGTTCTAGAACAGGCAAAACTAACCTATAAATAATGATCACAGTGGTTGCTTTTGGGAGGGACAGAGATTGAATAGGAAGAGACATCCTGGGAGAAGGTAATGTTTGATGTCTTCATGGGGTTTTGCTAGTACAAAGTAGGATCACAGGGGTAGATATTTGTTAAAACTCAGCGAATGGTTAACTTAAGATTTGTACATTTAATTGTAATTTTTAAAGAGGGAAGAAACTATAAACGTGTTGAACTCTAATCAACGTTATGCATACTGAAGTGTTTATGGGTGAAATGTACTGATTTCTGTAATTTCTTTCTTTTTTTTTTTTGGTGGCTGGCCAGTACCCAAACCCTTGACATTGGTGTTATAACATTATGCTCTAACCAACTGAGCTAACTGGCCAGCCTCCTAATGATTTCTATAATTTCTTTTGAAATGTATCAAAAAATGAGATGAATTGTTGAGTGGATAAGTGAATAGAATGCTGATAAAGCAAGTATAGTGAAATGTTCATTGTAGAAATTAGGTGGATATATGGGTATTCACTGTATGTTTCTTTCTACATTTCTGTGTGTTCAAAAATTTTTATAATAAAATGTTGGAGGAAAAATAGGGAAAAGAGAGGTAGATACAGGTGTGGTATAACCACTCACATCAAGAACACACTTCTCTTCTGTCTTGTCTTTATCTTCTCATTGTCACATCAGTGGCCTGTCATTCAAACAGAGCTGGTCAACAAAAGTGCTGGTTTGTCTTTCACTATCTCTAGCTATTCACCCTGGAGGAAGTGGCCACAGATACAGACTCTGTGAGGGTTTATGACCACAAAATTTCCCTGCTCCAGCATGGGCTGGTCATACAACAGTCACCATGACCTGGGAGGGAGGGATTCTTGTCCCTTCTGCTGTGTTGGATTTCCAGCTTCTGCATCTCATAGCTTCTCGGTTTATTTCCTTCTCCTGGAGGAACATATGTTTCAGTAGCTTCCTGGGATATGGTACGTGGGAGGTAAAACTTTTCTGAAGACTTACATGTCTGAAAATGTTCTCATTTTACCCACCCACTTGATCAGTAGTTTGGCTATGAGTAGAATTCTTGTTTGAAAATCGTTTTCCTTCAGAATTTTGAAGGCAGTGCCTCACCATTGCAACTGTTGGGAAACCTGAGCCATTCTATTTGCTGTTTGCTTAAGACTTGTGTTTTCTCTTTGGAAGTTTGTAGGATCTTATCGGTCCCATTGTTGTGAAGTTTCACAGACTACTCTGCGGTGGGTCTATTTTCATTGACTGAGTTAGCAGTTTCCATCTGTAAACTCATGTCCTTCAGGTCTGGGAAATTACCTTTGAAAATTGTAGGGAATGTTTTCCTCCATTGCTTTTTCCTTGTTCTTCCTTTCTTTTCATGCTTTTTATTTTTATTTTTTATTTATTTATTTATTTTTTGTCCTTTCTGATACCGGCCGCACCGCGCTCAGCCAGTGAGCGCACTGGCCATCCTTCTATAGGATCCGAACCCGAGGTGGGAGCACTACTGCGCTCCCAGCGCTGCACTCTCCCGAGTGTGCCACGGGCTCGGCCCCTTTTCATGCTTTTTAAATTTTGTCTTTTCTGTGTTCTTTCTTTTCTATTATAGGATATCTTTAGGATGGCTGGACCTGCTGAACTGGTTCTCTGATGTTTTCACTATTTCCAATTTTCTGTCTATCCGTGTCTTTTGGGTCTTCTGAGAGATTTCCTCAACTTGATGTTCCAACTTTTCTATTGAGTTTTTTTATTTCTGCTAGGTTGCTTTTAATTTCTAATAATTAAAAAAAAAACATTTTGAATGGTCCTTTTTATACAATCCCCCTTTTATTCATGGATGAACTATGGTATCTTATCTGGAAAATTTGACAGCCTTTTAAGAAAACGTTTCCTTCTCCATGCCTTGATTTTGTTTTCCCCACATTTATTTATTTTGATTATTTTGATTTCTAGCTACCGTTCTGGAGGTTTCCTCATATATCGTTTAATCCTTGGTTGTCTGTTGCTGATCAAGGGTAAGAAACTGAAAGTTAATGGGAGGCTCTGAAGGGGTGGGAGGATTCCTGGAGACCCCTCCCCATGCTGATATCTGTATGGTCTTTCCTCCTGGACTAGACAAGTTCCCCAGAGAAGAACCCTCCACCCTCCACACTCCTACCCCCCAGGGAAACTATGAAGAAGAGAGTTGGCAAAGTTCAAGATTCAGCTTCCTTCTACTAAATCCTTGTTTTAGTTTTGTTTTACAGGCACTGTGCCTGGTGCCACAGTTCAAGTACCCTCTGGTTTACTCTCTCTAGAGAGAAAACTGCCGTTTTTTGTAGAGGGAGGGGAAGGCAGCCACCTTGCTTAGTGAATGATAGGAAGCAATGTTGCTGCTTCTCAGTTTTCATCCCACCCTCCTCATCCTATTCTCTCTTTACCCCCAGTTCCACAGGGCCCAGGTGCTGCCAGTTTCCAGAACTTAGGTGATTCTTTGGTGTAGATCTGGTGTTGATCTGCTTTTCCCACTGCCAGTCCAGGTGGCTAAATTTGTTACAATCACTCTGTTCACGCAGCTTCCAACATCTGTTGTCTCCTTCCCTATTCTATTTGAAATTTATGTCATCTTTTTTTTTTTAATCCCTTTTTGGGATTTCTAGTGGGATTTTGGGTAGAAGTGAAATTAGACACTTGCATCCAATCCATCGTCTTTTTTTTTTTTTTTTGTGGCTGGCCAATACAGGGATCCAAACCTGTTACCTTGGTGTTATAAGGCTGCACTCAAATCAACTGAGCTAACTGGCCAGCCCCAATCCATCATCTAAACCTGGAAATGAATATCATATGTTCATTTGTCTATTATGTGTCTAACCCACTAGAATGTATGTTCCCTGAAGGCAGGGATCTGTTTTGTTCATTTGACACTTCCAGCACCTAGACAGAGACTGGAGAAAAAATGAATAACCTTGAATAAAGGACCTAAGAAGCTTATATAATTGCATACATGATAGGCATTTGATAAATAAGTACATAGTACATTCAGAAACACCCATGGTCTGATAGAATGTTTGCTTTTATTAAATTTAACTTTTTTTTTTT
>NW_007727587.1:126811-133633 GCF_000696425.1 Galeopterus variegatus | reverse complement strand
GGGGGGAGCGCCGCCGCGCTTCCCAAGCGGCGCACTATCCAGTGCGCCACCGGGCCGGCCCCTAAATTTAACTTTTAGACTATTTGTTGCCATGGGGAACGTTCCAAGTAGATACTGAAGGCCAAACTTGGAGAAATGTAATCACTCAGTTTTAAATTAAGGTTGATTTTCACGTGTGGGTTGTACATTAATTTCGTTATTTTTTAGTCACAGTTGAACTTTTTGTATAGTGGACTTTCACTTTATCAATCTAGAGAAATAATGATCTGAATGTAGTTGCGTCATATATTGGCTCAAAGACTCAAGTCATATCAGAATAAAGTCCATACTTAAGGCAGTCCATAATCCAGCCATCTATGGCCTCTCTGGGTTCTAGACCTGGAGTAGCTTAAACACCTGGCTCCCTCTGTGTGGAAGGCCCACTTTTCTGCTTGCCTTGCAGCCTCTGACTTCCAGGACTTTGTTCTTTCTGTAGAAAACTCTATTAAAAAATCTATAACGAATCTAGTTTTGTAGATCTTAATTGGCTTTGTGATTCTAGAATCCACAGCAGTCCAGACCAAAAAAAGTTCAGAATGCTCCACCCCACTACATGTGCAGGTCATATTTATAGCCAGAGAAAAGGAAGAATATACTCTTAAATTAGATTGCAGTTTGTTTAAATACTAAGCTAGGTTGCAGTTTTCTATATACAGAGGCAACTTTAGGCCAAATTTAATTTAACAACTCTTTCCTTCTCACTCCATCAATACCCACCAAAAATCCTACCCAGACCCATCTTTCAACTCTCATCTCTTTGACGAAAGCCTTTTTATTAGCATGAATATCGGTTTTTTGCCTCCTGATAAGTACCATATTTGTAACCCACTTATAGCATTAAGTACAGAGGGCCTGGCATTATGTCAACCATCTCCCTGTCTTGTTCATTTACTGCCAATCCATCATGCTACAGCAGCACTCAAATGTTTGTTCAACTGAATTAGATTATTGAATTGAGGTCCCACCCTTTCCTTTGCTCCCGGTCAAAAGACATGAAGGTAGTTATATGTAGCTTAGGTCTGTCATAGATTCTCCGGAAATATTTTTATTTTTTTGCAGCTGTCTGGTACGGGGATCTGAACCCTTGACGTTGGTGTTATAACATCGCACTCTAACCAACTGAGCTAACTGGCCAGCCCCTTCTCTGGACATTTTTATCAGCAGTGACAGCAAAGAGGATGTTGTTGCTCTACCACCTTTGATATTGCAACTACTCTTCAGGAGAGGTCTTTATGAACAGAACAAAAAGAAGCTGTCCTTTGCCCTGGGAACATAATTATGTTGACATAATTAAAAGATAAAAATGGTTTTAAAAAGCTTGTGTAGAAAAGGCCTGATTTCAGAAAACTGTTATGATACTGGGCAACAGAGTGAGTTATGGGAAGGGAAGGCCTACAAGATGAGAATATCATCAGAAATCAACTCCCCTAGAGGGTCCATTGTCAAAGAGTTCATGGGATATCGCCTTCCAGGAAGGCAATGCAACAACTTGTAGCAAAGCTTTGAAAATCTTCACCCCTATGGACCCAGTAACCCCATTCTGGAGGATGTAGACTATGGATAAAGATTTTTGCACAAATAGGTTAATCTCAGTCAGCACTGTTTATCATAAAGATCAGAGACAACCCAAGTAAGTGTTCAATAATAGGAGAGTTAGTTAAATTAAGGTACATATATACAATGCAATAGTAAGCAGCCACTAAAAATGTTGTAGCAAGAATTCAGTATGATCTCTTAATTTTGTTTTAACATGTTTGTTATATATATCAAGAAATAACTTGAGGAAATTCACCAAAGCATTCACACTTCTACTCTGTCTGCTAAAAGACCGTATCTCCAGGACTTGGCACCAAGTGATAAAACATAGCAAGCTCTCAACGCGTTAAAAACAATGAACACAAAATGCAAACACAAAGAAGAACGTTCGGCACATTTTGGCTCAGGAACACTGGTTTTCGCTGAATAATGATATGGTGCATGGTTTTTTCTTACAATTTTAGATTCCGAATTTTCTAGAAGGACTTTACGTCATCGCATAAGTTATAGTTATCACATAAAAAGAGTATCAACGCCCTTAGAGTGGCCTCGGCGGGAGTTGGTGAGTGGAGGGGATCCTTCCGGGGTCCGAACTCCGACCTCGAGGCGAGGGAGACCCCCAAGCCGGGCCGCGCCCAGCGTAATAACTTCGTATAGCATACATTATACGAAGTTATACGATATCCTCCATGTTGGGGTTCTTGCTTGACGTTGAGGTTGCTCACAGCTTTGGGGAAGGTTGTCCCCATTTCTTTCAGGTGAAACTGGAGAACAATAGCTGGTCCCAGGTGGTAGTTCACTGTGTACAGAGGGTCCGAGATGGGCGCCGGGTGAGTGGGCAGGAGAGGATGACCTCTGGGAGGTAGGGCGGGTCAACAGTATCCACACCCCCATGGGGCCTTGACTGTATTCATTTTTCATCACGCATGTTTTAGGAAGTAGTTTGTTCAGTGACTTAGTGTATGATGTTCCAGAAGCCACCATGTACAAAATGCTCTGCTTAGTTTTTAGGGTGAAGGCCTTACTGAAATGCTTACTGGGAGATCGTGAATTCACACTCTTCATTATTAAGGGATATTCGCATGTGCACACACGTGCCCAGGATGGCACCTCACACTCGGAACAGATGTTTGGGTTGAGTAGCAGTTTTAAACAAATGGGTAGATAGACAAACCCAGAGATAAACGTTCCAGAGTAGACAGGCTTCAACAGGCATTTTTTTGTTGTTGAAAAACCAACTTTGTCTTAACCTAGTCCTAAAAATCAAGCAAATGTCAACAGATCCCTAAAGCATATGACTTAAAAGGACCCCAAAGACTAACGGTAAGACATAGCTTCCCCATTCCTATCCTCTACCTTGTCTCATTTGGCATATAGGCGCGGGCCTGGTTCCGGCTCCTTAGTGGGGGAGGGCAGCGCCGCTCGCTGCCCGGGGGGAGAGTGAACTCCACCCTCCCGCTTTCTTCCCGAGCCCGCTCCCGCCGGACGCCGGCCGCCCGTCCCGTGGTTTTAGGCGGGCTTGGAGACTTTTGCACTTTTTCTGGGTCCTTACATTACCCTCTCGAGCCCCCTCGAGAACTGTGCTGGCTAAACAGATCGTATTCGCTGAATGTTTGCACGGGCCGTTTTGGTGACCTCAAACTTATTTACGACCAGGTTTCTTCGACTTGTACTTCGCCACTTTTAGGGTTCTTAAAATGGTTATTTACGCTCTTTCCGCGGAGAAACCTTTTAAGATGCTAGCTGTGAGGAGCCGGGGGTGATGAAAACTGTTCTTTTCTTCGAACGTGGTGTGGTCATTAAAAAAACCCCGCAAGAATCGGCCTGCGCTTAACGCGTTAGGTATGGGATGTCGCAGAACTGGCTCCCTGGGACTCTAGGCATTTCTTTTCATTACTGTCTGTGGTGGTTCAGGCCCGAGAGAAAGACAAGACTTGTCTCATGCAGTTTTTTTTTTTTTTTTTTTTTTCACCCATAGAAACAAGAATCTCAGTGTAATCCGAGCAAAATTGCGCGTCTCAGCATTGCTTGTGTAGGTTAGTGTTAACGAGGAAGCTGGAAGAATTACTACCAGTTTCATCAAACTCAGAACGCAACTGGTGCATTTTCAAGTTGCGTAAAGTCGAAGGAAGAGTTCTGGCATCACTGTTAACTTTTGGTTAATCCCCAAACTTATCATTAGGACTGATTTTGCTTTTATTCCTCTAAATGAATTTATGGATTTTCTTTTTCAGCTTATTTAGGTAATTTTAGTTAGACATTTGAAATTGTTTCTATAACTCAGACGCAAGAAGGACAATTAGACAACTGATTTTTGTAAGATGCCTGTCTCGGATTTATCTCACAAATGTGAAGGATTATTAACACTTCACAGTTCTATGTATATAACTAAAAACTGTGAGTTTCACTTACTTAGGAATATGTATGCTGCTTGTTTTAATCTTTTAAAAGAAAGCTTTACTTTGTCACTTTGGAAAAAATGTTCAGTTAATTGGTTTGATAGTGAAATCAGTGAGTTAGTTTAAATGAAGTTTTGATCCTTTTATGTAGTAAATTAACAAAACATGTGACTTTATCTTAACATTTAAAGTTATCTGAATTTCCTTTAAAAGTTAAGAATGCTGAACCAATAATGCTTAGAATATGAAGTGCTACTACCTTTTTAAAAAGTAAATTGCTGGTAATTCAATACCCAACCATAGTATGTAATTTTCTTATTCGAAAATTTCTAAAACTAAAACATAAGCACAGCAGATACATTTAGTTTATTTCGTAGTAATAGATTATGACCTCTACCATTTGTATTGTCTTTTTAAAATCTAGTCAGGTACTTGTTGAATGCTTACTATGGGATCTGGATCCTCCCGGCAAATCCCCACCCCACCACTTACTCATGGGATGGATAATCCAGAGCACATCACTCATCCCCCAAGAGAGATGCCTCAAAGGGAAACAAGACTGAACAAAGTCCTCGGTATTAAGTGCCTCATAGGTGCTTGGCCCCTTGCTAAGTGCTTAGTAAATTCCAGGTACCATTATTGTTATTGCTGTTTCTACTACTGTGAGGCTGTGTGAAGGAGTATTAGGCATAGAAAACACAGTTCTTAGCCTTGAGTTTTTGGTCGGCTTTTTAATACTGTATTTAACATAGATATTAACTAGGGCTAAGCAATATTAGAAGTGAAATGTACCTTTATAAAAAAGTTAAAGCCATATTACTTTAAATAAAGGATGATATGTAGCAAACGTTACTTTAGTGAAAAGTCTAGATACATAGTTTTCCATACCAATAATTCTTTGCTTTTAACCGAATAAATTCCATTCATGATATAGTTGGGATGTTCTTTTATTCAAAAGTTCTTAAAGCTGTAAGGATAGGTCTAAATTTTGTTGGGCTAAGAAGCCACGTAATGTGGAATTTGAAACAAGGGACAGTTTAAGCAGCGAAGGCAAATTGATTTAGTTTCCACAAATTGCAAGCTTTCTCATTTAAAAGATATTCTTAGGAATTATGGTTTAAAACTGTGTTATACCATATTATAATTAGGATCAGTTACTCCATATTCTTCTAATGGATTATTTCCTATATAGAAATTTAATTGGCATTGCGTATAAAATATGAGATAAGGTTTGATACTTTTACTTCTAAGATAGTCCTTCCTGAACACAAGGCCTATAACTTTTATTTGGGGGACCTCTGCCCCAAGATTTTTCTCTCAGCTTTATTTAGGGAAGACAGCACCTTACATTTAAATATTTACAATCATTTTTAATAGCGTTGTTTTCTCTTTGGTTAACTAGAAGGCTGGGAGTGAATGACTTGAAACCCTTCTTTTATACATTATTATACACAGTGGTGTCCAGATGGGTAGTGGTCTTTGTAGCCTAGTGTTTAGCTTACACATTGCTGTCCAGGGGTTTTTTAGTTGAGCATCATAAATGCCTTCCGTGAAGTCATTCTTACAGGAGTTGTGCACCATTTACTCTCTACTTCCATTGATGGCATGATCCATGAATTTATTTAAGCTCTTCGTGAATTATCTTTGTGTGTTTTCCTCTTCAGGCATTGGGTTCCATCTTTCTTTCTGACCTTTTTTTTTTTTTAAATTTCAAATGGTCATCCCAGGAAAATGTGGGGGGTTGGGTTAAGGAGGAAAATCAGGAAGCCATTTTTATTTTATTTTTTTATTTTTTTCCTTTTTGTCTTTTTTTGTGACCGGTAACGGGATCGCAACCCTCGGTATCGCGCCTGCACCACGCTCAACCAGTGAGCGGACCAGTCTCTATATGGGATCCTAACCCTCAGCGGGAGCGCTGCACTCTACCGAGTGCGCCACTGGGCCAGCCCAGGAAGCCTTTTTTGTTGTTGTTGTTGTTGTCTTTTGTCTTTTGTCTTTTTCCGTGTCCGGCAACGGATCGCAACCCTCAGTGTTGCCCCCGTACCGGACTGGGGACCGGCAACGGGACTGCAACCCTCGGTGTTGCTCCCGCACCTCGCTCAGCCAGTGAGCGGGAACCGGTCTGTATGTGGGATCCGAACCCTCGGGCGGGAGCGCCGCTGCGCTTCCCAAGCGGCGCACTTATCCAGTGCGCCACCGGGCCGGCCCAGGAAGCCATTTTTAGAAACCTTAAATCCACCCTTTGTATGGTTCTTTCTTTTCCATTAGTCATCTAATTTAAGTACTTCCTACTTTTTCACCTCTGTATCACCAGGTAGCTCTATCTTATAATTGTACGTAGTCTTCCTAGAAAGGAGATGTTTTGTCAGGAATCCTGATACCAAGGCAGTTCCTATATGTCATCAGAAGGAATTTTTTTTTTTCTGCAACATCTTAATATTAGAAATTTCATCATAAAGAAAAGTTGAAAGAATCGTATAGTCAACACCCACATACCCACCGACTAGATTCTGTGATCAGCATTTTGCTCTGTTTGCTTTATCACGTCTTCCCATTATCAGAGGGGATATTTTAAGAAGATTTAATAGAGGAGTTGATTTTGGAGAATTGGGATGTCGTGCAGTTAGATACTGAAAAAAAAATCTGCCAAAAAAAAAAATTCTTGTTTTTGGACTCTGTATCTTGACTCATATCAACTATACCATGGTTAGACTTTGAAGATTCTAAAAGGGTGATCTAGGGCCAGCCCGGTGGCGCACTGGATAAGTGCGCCGCTTGGGAAGCGCAGCGGCGCTCCCGCCCGAGGGTTCGGATCCCACATACAGACCGGTTCCCGCACTGGCTGAGC
>NW_007727587.1:119361-125851 GCF_000696425.1 Galeopterus variegatus | reverse complement strand
GCCGGTCACGAAAAAAAGACAAAAAGGAAAAAAAAAATCAGAATTTCAGATTGGGTTTTGTGTTTTTGTAGCACTAAACTATTAGTTCGTATATTTTTCTGAACATATTCTCTGTATAGTTATTCATTTACTAAAAGTCCACTACTACAGAATTTCCATACCTTATTTTTCAGTGCAAATTGGGAATCTTCATTCAAGGTCTTTCATTTATTCAGTATGTATGAGTATATATTTAATATTTCTAATTCACATTTCCACTACATTCTAACTTGTCCTTAAGATCTATGTACTTTTAGCCAACAATATGTGGTCTGTATTTTGGTTTACAGTTCTCATTGGAAGAATCTGGTTTTTCTTTCCTAAGATCAACTTATCTTTAAAGGGGGGTGGGGGGCAGTGCAGAAAGTTCTTACTTTTGTGCTTTCTGGATCTGTTTTCTCTCTCTGTCTCTCTCTTTTTTTTTTTTTTGGCGGCTGGCCGGTAAGGGATCAGAACCCGTGACCTTGGTTTTATAAGGCTGGGTGCTAAGCAACTGAGCTAACCAGCCAGCCCAATGTGAGGAAATTGCCAGTGTTTAACACTAAAGTTTGCCCACTCTCACCCTTTCCAAGAAAAGTAAGTAAAAAGTTGTCTTAACAAAAATGAAGAAAATAGGAACATAAATTATTGGCTTTAATCTTGGTTATTTCTACAGGATAGGGCAGGGGAAGCACAGATAGGTTAAAAAATTGTAATGTCATGAACTGGGGGAAATTTAATATAGAACTGACATGCACTTCTAATAGACTCGTTCATTTTCTACAGTTATGGCATCTTTCAAAGAATAGAAAGGAGTTAAACTGAGCAGTTAAGCATATAAAATTAGAAATTTCAAAGCAAATAGTAACTTCCAGAAATTCTGCAGCAGCATCAGTCAAGGCCACAACCAAATAGAGCTTCCAGTCTTCATGCAAGGAAAGACTGTTTGCTTAGTGCAGATGTTGACTTTGTCCTCTCTAGTTGATTTGTGCAGTGTGTTTACAAGGAGTGAATAAATACACTAATGGGAGGGAAATAGCCTTTTTCTTTTTGTTATCTGTTTTTTTAAAAATTAAGTAAAAATTTAATCAAAGGTAGGACATATATTTATTTAAAAAGTCAGAATTCTGTAATTTAATCATGTTTTAATAGGACGTAGATTTGCAGTGAATAATGATTGGTAGTATAATTGCATTCTGTCAAATTACACCAGTACCTTGAGTTCCTTCACAGTTAAGCCTTTCAAAAGATGATTCCTCAGCTGAAGATGTAGTTCAGGAAAGGAAGTTTTAGAACATTTTAGACACAGTTGGTCATATTTATACTAATGGCTTTGTTCCTCATCCAAGTGCTAATGACATTTTAGTCACGACAGTCAAAACTGTTATAGCTGCTTGTCCTTGGCATTAAGTAGCAAGAATTGTTAACATTTTGTTTGGTTTTGGTGGCTGGCCAGTACAGGAATTGACCTTCGTGTTATCAGCACTATGTTCTTACTAATTGAGCTAATCGGCCAACCTCTGTTGATGTTTTTTGCACAACAGCATCTGTCCTTTTGAAAAGGGGTTCACGGGCCACCCATGGCTCACTTGGGAGAGAGTGATGCTGATAAGACCAAGGCCACGGGTTCTGATCCCTATATAGGGATGGCCAGTTCGCTCACTTGGGAGAGCATGGTGCTGACAACACCAAGTTAAGGGTTAAGATCCCCTTCCCAGTCATCTTTTTAGAGAGAAGAAAAAGAAAAAGGTAGTTCATTTGTGGCCTGAGATTCCACTCTTCCTCAGCTACCACATCCAGCCCATGGCCAAGCCAGGCTTATTCTGAGTAGCTCATGAAATGGCTCATTTGTCTTCTCCCTTGAAGTCCCTCTCTTTGGTCTGGACCACCAGGGTGGTTCCTGGCACACAGCAGCAGCTTGCTCTGCCTCCTGTCCCAGTTTTCCTCAGTCCTCTTGCCACACTGCAGTCAGAGGCTTCTGAAAAAAAAATTTTTTAAGGTAATATATTATACATATATGGGGGGGGTGTTCTTCTTAAATCTAATGCTTTCTTGGCAACTTAAAATCTTCTGAGGCTTCCCAAGTAGGATTGAGTCCCATGTCTTTAATAAGAAGAGATGATATCTTCAAACTTCCCTCTGCCCCCTTATTTCTTTAAGTTATTCTGGGCTTCTTTCTGTCCTGGGCCTCCCCATGTGCTGTTGTTTTTGTCCCCATTCCCTCACCCCCAAGTCCTGTCCCTTCCCCACCCCAATCCTCATAAGTCTTTTTTTTTGGTGGCTGGCTGGTACAG
Source organism: Galeopterus variegatus (assembly GCF_000696425.1). NCBI lineage: Eukaryota > Metazoa > Chordata > Mammalia > Dermoptera > Cynocephalidae > Galeopterus > Galeopterus variegatus. Next base: position 123,539 of record NW_007727587.1, on the reverse strand, counting down.
GGGTCGGAACCCTTGACCTTGGTGCAACAAGGCAGTGCTCTTACCAGCTGAACTAACTGGCCAGTTCAGTAAGTCTTAACATACTTGCAGCCGCCTCTGACCGCCCCTTGAGATTAGGTTAGATCTTTTGCCGTACATTTCCAGAACACCTTTAATAACATCTATAATTTTATATAATCATTGCAGTTTTCGTTTTTTAATTCAATGGCTGCATACACTCCATGAGGTCTTGTCCATTGCATTGTCTTTAGCACCTAGTACATTTCCTGGCATAGCACACAATTAGTATAAATTGAAATAGAATTAATGCTTTCAATAGTTTGGTGATGGAGTTGGTAGTTTTACATCCATTTTACAGGTGAGAAAACTGAGACATAAAGAAGTTGAAACTTGTCCAAAAATTATAGCCAGTAAGTGAGAGAGTCTCATCTAGGCTTCTGACTCCCACCAGTCTTTTTTTTTTTTTTTTTAATTGCGTTTACTTATTAATATTAATTTTTTACATTCTCTGATGTTGCAGAGCAGTTGGAGGGGTGGGGGAGAGGGAAAGGGAGAAGGAAATAAGGTGGGGGGAGGATAAAGGAGGAGGAGTGGGGTTGAGGCCTGTGGCACCCCCCTCATTCCTGCAGGGGAGACCAGGGGGCTTCCAGCAGTGTCTTGGTCATTGCTTGGCTGGGTGCAGATGTCAGGGGAGTGTGGCCGAAACCCTTGTCCCCCCACCGCTCCGGCTGGGGAGAGCCTGGGGCTCTTCCTGAGGCAGCTCAGTGCCGTCTCCCAATCTTAGGCTCCTGCTCATACAGGTTTATTTTGACATTCTAAGCTTTTGACAAAATATATGTCCAATGAGTCATTTCTGTTTAGAAAGCCTTTCAGGAGTTGGAAGTTACCTCCTGGTGATGTAATGTTTGACTCTGAGGTCTTTGGGGTGAGGAGTTCCAACTTTTGTTAAGCCTTTAATAATTTTATGAGTGAAACAAGTATTGGCCAGACTGGATGGGTCTGTAATCTGCCCTTGTTGAGAGGTTTTAATCTTAAGCTAAGTGAGGGAAAATAGGAAAGCGCTTAACTTCTTTATGGTGTTAATTTACAAATTTATAATAGTTGAGATTGAACAAAATCTTACCAATCAGAACATTGATGTATCATTATGACCTTGGTAAACCAATGAAACTAACAGAAGACTGCAGAGAGATGGACTCATTAAGGACAGCATTTGGGGAATTTAACTCAGAGTGCCAGGGACTTTGGCTCTCAAGAAGCCCCTAAAGTTGTCCTGTGAATATTGTAAAATTTGGAGATTTTAGCGGTGCAGCAATCTTGATTTTTAGGTTATATTCCCTTGAAAAAATTTCAAGTGATTGGGAGACCTTCAGCCACTACTCTGACCTCTGCCTGATGGCAGGCTGGTGATATTAGTATTAGTCTGTACCCTTTACAAGTTGTGCAGGTGGTGCTCCTGTCTCTGGAGTATTTCTACATGGTTCTCTGCTTGGGAAGTTTACTCCATCACCTCTGAGTCATTAATTAATATGTCTGAAGTAAATTGTGCTACTCCTGCTTTAAAAGCTTATGGTGATGTGGGAGGGTTGGTAGGGGGGAGGGGGCAAACGAATACAGATGAATTAATGTGAGAACAGTTATGTGTGGTGGTTTATTGACTAAGGACTCTCTATTAAGAGAACAGTCATTTATGATTACCAGAGGGAAGGCTTTAAGAAAGTGGTGGGATTTTGAGCTGTGCCACTTAGAGGCAGCAAAATAAGTTACTTATGGAAGTAACAGTGTAAGTTGCAGAGAAAAGCTATGTTTGTATATTAGTACTAATCAAAATACTTTTTGAGGATAGGACTTAAGATTCTTGGATGAAAGGCTTCTACAAATGTTCACAGAGGAGACTTTTTTTTTTCCTTTTTGTCTTTTTTACTGACCGGCAACAGGATCGCAACCCTCGGTGTTGCGCCCGCACCGCACTCAGCCAGTGAGTGGGAACCGGTCTCCACATGGGATCTGAACCCTCGGCGGGAGCGCCGCCACACTCCCAAGCGGCGCACTCTCCAGTGCGCCACCGGGCCGGCCCACAGAGGAGACTTTTTAAGTTTTAAAATGTTGTTCCTCTTGAACCTTGTACTTATTTAACAACTATTTCTTGACTGTTAGTGCAGGTATCTAAACAAAACGTGAGGGCTGGCCCGTGGCTCACTTGGGAGAGAGCGGTGCTGATAACACCAAGGCCACAGATTCGGATCCCTATATAGGGATGGCCGGTTAGTTCACTTGGGAGAGTGTGGTGCTGACAACACCAAGTCAAGGGTTAAGATCCCCTTACCAAAGGTCATCTTTTAAATAAGTAAATAAATAAATAAACAGAACATGATGGCTCCTGACCCTACCTGTCTGAGAAATTCTTGTTTACTTTAAATTTCAGGAAAAAGGGTTATAGAAACTGATTGTTTTGTTTAATGCTAAGTGTATGGTATATACTTCTTGATTTTTTTCGAGAAATTATTTTAACAGAAGAATGAAAGGATTCATGTTAACTAAGCAGTCTTTTTCCTTCTCTCTAGAGCTGTAGGTAAAACCTGCCTGCTGATCAGTTATACAACCAATGCATTTCCTGGAGAATATATTCCCACTGTGTAAGTATCTTTGGTTAAATCAGTAATTAATTTGTCTGTGATGTTTCTTGGATTCCTTTGACCATTTGTTTTGCTATAAAGCCGTTCTTAATCCTTATATGTACAGATGTTATTTATTTTCCTCTCAAACATTCACTGAAGTCTAATTATAAGATATTTGGGGCTTTTAAAAAATACTTAGTCAATGTAATGTAAAGTGTTTTTTTGTTTTTTTTTTTCCTTTTTGTCTTTTTTCGTGACCGGCAACGGGATCGCAACCCTCGGTGTCGCGCCTGTATCGCGACCGGCAACGGGATCACAACCCTCGGTGTTGCGCCCGCACCGCGCTCAACCAGTGAGCAGACCAGTCTCTATATGGGATCCGAACCCTCGGCGGGAGCGCCGCTGCACTCCCAAGCGCCGCACTCTACCGAGTGCGCCACCGGGCCGGCCCAAGTTTTTTAATACTGATGGAACAAACACAGTTTTCCTAATCAGATTTTTAGACATTCAGGAAACAAAAGAAAGGTAAACTAACTGTGAAGTATAGAGACTGGATAATGTTGTTAAAGAAACCAGAGCCAGACAAAAAGGAGCCAGACCAAAGTTTGATCAGAGACAGTCCTTGTCAATGTAAGAGTTTCACATAAATTTGGCTCTCTGGGAACTGGAATATCAAGTATTCCCTTTGGTTTTATTTGGTGTTTTCTGGTAAGTCATCAGTCAGTTACATGGCACTATTGAGTTACAGAGCTTTGAAGTTGAAGGCGGGGGGGCAGTGTATGGGAGGACAGATTCGGTTATCGAGTTGAGCTGCTTATTCCCTATGGGCAACGGTATTGGGTGGAGATGGAAAAGTGCTTTTCTGATGATGGAGTACCAGGAAACCCCTCGTAGCTTCATACTATTCTGCCCTCTGGCCAAGGTGAGTGCTTGTGTCTGCACGCTGGAGGAGGTACTGCCTCAGTTCCCACCCGTGCTCATCTCCTCAGCACAGCACACACACTTAAGTTCTCTCTGAAGTGTCAGACACACTTTTTTTTAATGTAAGTGGCATCATAGTGTCCATGTTGTCCTGAGTTTATGGTGAGGGTTTTTCTTACCTACATGTGTAGATAGAGCTTAAATCATTAGTGATTAATGACTTTGAAGTATTATGACTGATTTAACTACTGGTCACTTGGGTCTTGGGGAGTTGGGGGGATGTTAGAAATAGTGCTGTCTTCAATGTCATTGCACATGTCTTCGTACATACTTGGTAGATTATTCAAGTGAAATTGTGCCAAGTCAAAAGGGAATGGATGTTTTTAAATTTGGTAGATAATACCAAATTGCCATCCAAAAGCTGTCACTGAGCTGGCTGTGACTGAAACAGCCTCTTACTACACACTGTGGTTAGCTGGGTGGAAAAGTTATCTCACTATTTGCATTTCTGAACACCAGGGAGGTTAAAATCTTTAAATGTTTACTGTCCATTTGTAGTCTCCTGTGAATTGCCCATTGAAATCTTTTGCTTATTATTCTTCCGAAACTTTTTACCGAGGGAACTTTTTTTTTTTTTTT
>NW_007727587.1:73714-119006 GCF_000696425.1 Galeopterus variegatus | reverse complement strand
GAGGGAACTTTTTTTTTTTTTTTTAAAGATGACCGGTAAGGGGATCTTAACCCTTGACTTGGTGTTGTCAGCACCATGCTCACCCAGTGAGCAAACCGGCCATCCCTATATGGGATCCGAACCCGGGGCCTTGGTGTTATCAGCACCGCACTCTCCCTAGTGAGCCACGGGCCGGCCCCCCGAGGGAACTTTTTGTAAATAAAAAATATCAATCTCTTCTGTCTGTAATTTGTTTTAGAACTTCATTATGGTGTCTTCTGCCATATAGAAGTTTAACATTTTTGTGTAAATAATGCCAACTTTCCCACACCCCATAGTTTTAGGTTGTACTTAGGGAGGCCATTCTTACTTAAATGATGCAAAATATTCTCTGGGGGATTATTTTTGGTTTTTATTTTTGTTTTTGTTGGCTGGCCAGGAAGGGCATCTGAACCCTTGACCTTGGTGTTATCAGCACCACATTCTCCCAGGTGAGCTAACTGGCCAGCCCCCTCTTTAATATTTTTTCTTGGATTTTCAAGGCTTAAGTTTCTATCTGTAATTCATTTAGGATTTATTTTTGGTATAATATAAGGCAAGGACCTGATTGTTTTTCCTCTGTGGAGCGGGGGGTAAGTCACAATACCATTTATTGAACAATCTGTCCTTTTCTCATGGAAGCAGGATTACCACATACACACATACATAAAACCCTTTTTTTTTTTTAGAAAGCCAGTTTGGTCATTAAATTCTGTAAATCAAATTGGAACCTTACTCAGACCTTGTCTCTACTATCATAATATCACAGTGTAGTAAGACCCCTGAACTTTCAGTGTTAAAGAGTATATATAAATAAATTTTTGACTTAAAAGGTTGATATATTGTATCTTGTTTGGTACTTGCTCTGGTTTGAATTGCATTGCCAGTTTTGTTTTGTTTTGTTTTTTAATGAACTATTCTGACACCAGTAGCAATTTTTAAAGTCAGCTTTATTTTGCTTTGTCAGCCTGTAGACTTTTCTCGGTTGCCTTTTCCTGTAGTTTAAACATTTGAGAAGTCAGGTACACTCACTTTGAAAACATTACAGGGTAGCTTCTAAAATCAGGTGTTTTGTGTTATCATTGCACTTTGGTTGTAGGCACCGTTGACTAAGACTTTACTAAGTAACACCCTACAGTCAGGTAGGCATTCTGGAAATGCTGCAGAGTACATCTCTAGTGGCAAGCCACCTTATTGAAAATGAGTAAAATATGGACATGGAAAACTCAACAAGTGGGATTTGAAAGAGGGGCTAAAATTTTTAACTTTCTATTTCTTAAAGGTTAAGTGTTCTTTTTTTAAAAATTGCTGACAGTAATTTGTTTCACTTAAATTTAGTAGCTTGTCCTCTGTCTCTCAGACATTTTTCTTTCTCAAGCTGTGCATTTGGTTTGTTTCCCGTTTGGTTTAGGCTCCCCCCACCCACTATTGCTCCTCTTCCTTGTGCCTGTAGGAGCATTTCCAGCCCATTCCTGGCCTTCTCAGTCCCCCTCCTCTAGGATGCTGGCTAGGACGGCGACTTAGACTCCTGTTTGTGATGAACCTTTTTTATTCCATTCTACAGCTTTGACAACTATTCTGCCAATGTTATGGTAGATGGAAAACCAGTGAATCTGGGCTTATGGGATACGGCTGGACAAGAAGATTATGACAGATTACGCCCCCTATCCTATCCACAAACAGTAAGGATTGCAGCTGATTTTTAATGTATCTTTTAGAATATACAATTCTTATATGTTTAGTTTATTCATACCACCTATGGATTTGCTTATACTGCAGTCATTTAGGTATATCAAGAAATAGCAAATAAGGTTAAATTACTTCAGTAGTTAATATCCCTGTAGGGGCAAGCCAGGGCTTTTATTCTTTGAGCATTACCAGTTACTCCAGTGCTGTGCATTTTATATTTTTTCACTTAGTTTTAGGAGAACCATATGAGATGGGTACTGTTTTGTTTTTGCAAACCAGTTTTTAATAGCAGTTAGTTTGAAGATGATTTGCTTTGTGACAGTTTTATACCACAGAATCAAATTAAGTAGTTAAGATTAAGGTTTCTTTAAACCAAGTTAGTAACTAATCTATTGGTTTGATACTTTTCTTCTATAAAATGTATAATTTCTGTCTTTAGTACCTCAATCTTTTCAATGTGGATTGAGGTTTCAGTTTTGTTCACTGTGTCCAATCAGAAAAAAACTTTTAGGGCCGAGCCCGTGGTGCACTTGGGAGAGTGCGGCGCTGGGAGCGCAGCAGTGCTCCCGCCACGGGTTCGGATCCTATATAGGGATGACCGGTGCGCTCACAGCACTCACTGGCTGGGTGCGGTGCGGCCGGTCTCAAAAAGGACAATGAAATGAGTTATTTACCAAAGCTAATTAGAGCAGGAAGCTGGCAGAAACAGTAGGTACTTAGAAGACAATGTCATGGTTAGAAGCCACTTTTCTTTAAGCAGTTATCTTAATGTGTTTCATTTCCTTATCTTGTTGCATATTTGTTCCTCATTTTAAAAAGTGTATTTTAAAGCAGTTTTGAAGACAAACTGACTAACTGGTTGAAGGGAAACTTAAATATGCGTGAGAGCAACAGAGCAAATTCCTTGGGTTTAAATCCTGCTCTCCCACTTCTTAACTGTTGGACCTTGGGCAGGTTTTCTCATCTCCAGCCTTTACTTGTTTCCTTGTGAGGCTAGATGAGTTAATAGATAGATAGACATGTGCACTTAGAATAGTCCTGGCATGTCACAGACACTCCAGTGTTAGCTGCTGTTAGGATTCCTGCTCCTTCAGATTTGTATGTATTCATCAGTCTAGAGAGCTTCTAGTTCCAGTTTGTGCTCATATGAGTGGAAGTTGCTGTGAGTGCTCTTGGCAAGCCTGGGCTGGGTGGGGTGGTTGGGGTCAGTGTCGGAGACATCCTAGAGAAAGGCAGGCTTTGAGCCCTGATTGGTGGGTGGCCTTTGACTGATTTAACGATTACTTTGTTTTAGGAAGTAGTATGGGTGAAAATGACTAATTAGTTCCAGTTTACCAAGATCTTGTGCTTTTTTTTTTTTAAAGAACTTCCTGTTTAGTAGTGATAATTTTAAACTTTTGAATACAGCATTTTCTCTGTAACCATCATTGTCTTGTACATTTGTTTCCTGTTAGAAGTATTGCCAAATATAGTCTCTGTGCTGTAGATTTTTGGTAATTATCCTTTAGCTGAGTTCTAGTTCAGAGTGCTAAATAAAGATCAAAAATATAAAATGGGAGGTTTGAATTGGGTGGTTTCTCAGTTAATCTACAGCTAAATATTAACTGATTAAATATTAAAAATCAGCCCATAATCACCAAATGATTTAAATTTTTCAATATCTTAGGAAACTATTCTATACCAGTGGGTATTTAATAATTCCCAATTTTAAATGGATTTAAAAACATTGATTGGTAGAGGAGTCTCCAACCTGCTGGACACATCTAGAAGGGCATGGTGTCACTTTCGAGAAATGGGAGCCACCCTACTGTGACTCAGGAGGGAGAGGCCTTTTTTTTCAAAGGGAGTCACTCATAGAAGTCAAAGGTGATTTGGCAAAAGTCTGCCTTTGTGTGCTAAGGAACACTTAGATAAGTAAGGCGGACTTTCCTCACCTCAGATTGAATAATGCTGTAGTGTGTGAGGCCATAAATCAAAAGTGGGTATGTCCTCATGGGGCTAGAACTTAAACTTTTTATGTCTCATCTGTGTAAGGTGGTGGGCTATTTTTCTATAAAATACTTGAATAGCAAGAAGGGAGTAAGACATGATTTTCTTTTTTTTAATTTTTATTGAATCATTGATTATACATATTTTGGGGATTCAGCATTGACATATTTTGATCAAATCAATATTACTAGCATATATATTGTTACAAATTGTACTTATTCTTTTTATGCCCCTTGTCCAATCTCTCTCCCTGCTCCTCCCCCTCACCTCTGATAACCCTAGATTTCTTTTCTCCTTCTGAAAGAGTAATGGTTACTCTGTTGATTTGTTGCCTAGATCATCTGTCCAGTGCTGAGAGATATGTTCAATATTATCCTAGAGCAGATGCTTCTTCTGTCACTCTGGAATGGGCTTTGTGCAGAGAGACATACTCTTCTTTTCTTTGGTCTCTGCTGGTGTAAGACACGATTCTTGCCCTCAAGTAGCTCACAGAAAAGTCCCATAAACTGACAGCTGTGTAGTATACCACATACCAGCATGGAGAGGAGGGGGTGCTTAGGGAGCTGGTGGGGAGAGCAGTTAAAGACACGCCTGCTCAGATGGCTGCTTTGGAGATAAGTTATCTTGGCATCTGAAGGGCAGGCCCTGAATACTCAAATACTCTAGTGCCTGGAAGGTCTCATTCTTTTGAGTCACACTGTCCAACTAAGAGGAATGGGCTCTGGGAGTTACAGGCTGGCATCATGCTCTTTTGTTGACAAAGGGGAGAACTTTAAACTTTATCCTAAATGGAACATGGTCTCTGGTTATTGGCTCTGTGGTCTGCAGGCCTGTTTGTGTGGCTCATCCACGACTCTGCTCAGACCCACTCCTGAAGGACCAGTTGGAAGGTTGCTTATCTAGGGCATCCTAAAAAGAAATGTTGCATTTCCTGTGGTTAATTAATGCTGGCATCCTTCTCTGTTGGGTAGCTCTGTGTAGCTAAGTTAAATCTGTTTAAACCATTAATTCTACTTAGTTCTCCAAAAGATGATGAGCTAGTAGTCATCATTTTCAGTTGAAATTGCCCTTCGTGGGCCGGCCCAGTGGCTCACTTGGGAGAGTGCGGTGCTGATAACACCAAGGCCACAGGTTCGGATCCTATATAGGGATGGCCGGTTCGCTCACTGGCTGGGCGTGGTGCTGACAACACCAAGTCAAGGGTTAAGATCCCCTTACCGGTCATCTTTAAAAAAAAAAAAAGAAATTGCCCTTCGAATTCTTATATTTCCAACTTAAGTAATCCTTAGGGCTTTTCTATCCTTTTATACATTATGTTTATTTTCTCTTAAAAATACTCTGTAAGTTCTGTATACTCATCTTCAGTTGGCATGATCAGAATCAAGGTATGCTCAGTGTACTGCTCAAGGCCAGCACCTTAAATTTTGCAGGTCACTGTATTGGCCTGCTTGTACCAGGATTTAGTGGTGTGAGTGAGAACATGATTGACATGCCAGTGTTGTAACAAGCCCTGAGCCCTATGTGTTCTAGACCCAGGCCATGCAAGCCGTTTGCTGAGATTCTGGGCCTCTGTTCTGTCAGCCAGGAGCCCAGTGTGTCGGGCCATTGTTTTCACTTTCTATGTGTGCTCTTATTTGGGAAAGGTTTCAGAATACAGGGCTTAGACTGCTGAGACATAAGATAAAAAGAAAAACCACACTTTAGCTTAGCAATTTTGAGTTTAAAAAGCCTCAGCCTTTGTTAGGTTGGCTGTTACAATTGTCAGTGTCCTTCAGCCAGAGGTCACTAGAAACACACCTGTAGTTAAATACAATTGGGTTTGTTACCTTATTCTTTGCTTCAAGGGAGACACACTTGGGGACTGCAGAATCTTATCTAGAAGGTGGGGAATGAAGCAAGGCTGCAGCTGTGATTGTGAAGAAGTCGTCATTCTTATATTGGTTGTGAGGGGGATGTATGGTGATTTTATAGTGTGCATAGTGACTTCGGATTTGTCTGCGCTTAGACAAGATGATGAAGTGGTCTTACATTTACTTTTGGTCTCATTTCAGCATGGTCACACTGTAACCTTGTCTTATGTTGGTGTCTGGGAGATTGTTCTAGTCAGTAGGAATACCTTTGCCGTTGAGAAGCTGTGAGCACCAGGCCAGTTCCCAGAAGGCAGGGGCTTCTTTTCTCTTTTTCCTAAGGTTGTCTTTCTTAGTTCTACACTGATGACAGGTGTCCAGCTTCTTTTTAGTTCTGCCTTTTCTCTGCCATGTTTATATATCCTGGTCCTTTTCCCTGTGTTTAAAAAATCCCAAGCCCAAAGGTAAAATCCAGGTGGAAAGCATTTGGAAGAGAATAAAATGAAAGAAAAACAGTATGGCTTTTGGGGTAGTGAGATGTGAGCCATCCAGACGTCTGCCCGGTCTCATTCCACTAAAAGCAGACTTGACTTTGTGTAGATTGTCCCACTGCCAGGTAGAGGAGGCAGCAGTCAGAACTGCTCTGGCTGTACTTATGACCTGTGATGAAGTGGTTTGTAATACGGGAGTAATCAAGTCATTGAAGACTTGCCAGGTTCATAAAGGGCATGGTGGGGGTCTGGTGCAGTCAGAAATGTCCTGAGAATCTAAAGAAAGCAGTGTTCAAGTCCACAGGAAAGATGGGCCAGTGACCAGAGACAGCCTGAGGCTCTAACATGCGCAAATGACCTGTGAGGAAGGAAAGTGAGAGACCCTTAGGTAGACACAGGTAGTGCTCTCTGAGGTGCTCTAAGTGTTACAAGGACAAGGTAAAACTAGAGACTCAACCAGTTGCGGCCGGCTAGCCTCCATGGAGGAAAGCAAAGGTGAGAAGGAGTTGATGCTGGGAAGTAAGTAGCAGAAGCGCTAGGTGTGTTTTCTGAAAGCCTTGTTTAGGCTGGGGAAGAAAAGGGAACAAGGAAGGGAGCAGGCAGATGGCGTGATGCCACCATGGGATGGAAAGTGGAACTGCTTGGCTCTTGTGCACTGTTTCTTCTCCATCAAACAAGATGTTCTTAAAAGTTGAAAAGGGTGCCAAAGATGTGGTCAGAGGATGGTTTTTTTTTTTTTTTTTTTTTTGTCTTTTGTCTTTTTTTTCCGTGTCCGGCAACGGATCGCAACCCTCAGTGTTGCCCCCGTACCGGACCAGGGACCGGCAACGGGATTGCAAACCTCGGTGTTGCTCCCGCGCCTCGCTCAGCCAGTGAGCGGGAACCGGTCTGTATGTGGGATCCGAACCCTCGGGCGGGAGCGCTGCTGCGCTTCCCAAGCGGCGCCCTATTCAGTGCGCCACCGGGCCGGCCCAGTGAGGATGTTTTGAAGCTGCATTCTTGTCACTGATCCCCAATGAGTCTCTATCGCAATAAAGATTTGGCACCATATCAACTCCTTGGGAGGACAAATCTTCAAGAATAGCCCATAGATTAAAAAAGGATAGTTATGAAAATTAGTATTCTCTTTGAATTGTAAATCAGAGAAGCTTGAGTGAGAGGAAATTAAAATAATTCTTTCATCTTCCTTTTCTTAAAAGAATTCCAGGGGGAGAGCGTGGTGCTGACACCACCAAGTCAAGGGTTAAGATCCCCTTACCGGTCATCTTTAAAAAAAAAAATTTCAGGGTTCTGCATGGAAGAGCAAGTCTGTCAATTTTTATTGGAACCAAGAAAAGAATTGAAAGTGTTGTGATAAACACTGGAAATGTTGTCACTTCTAAAACTTGTCACTATGGGTTGGCCTCATCCCAGCAAAGGGGTCAGGAATTGAAGATCTTAGTGCAAACAACGCTGTTTATTTTAGTGTTGCAAGTCCATAAATTCAAACCACACTCCCAGAACTAGGGGAAGACAGGAACAAAATTTCTGCAGAGACTTTTAATGTTCAGGCAGCATTAAAACTGTCAGCTCTCAGACATGGCCCTGTTCTGGGAGAGCCCTTTGTCTGGTAGGGATGTTGTACAGACAGGTGCCTTTCCTGTTTGCTGTGGCTTCAATGGGGCTTGTGTCTGAGAATGTGGACAGAGCTCTTTGAAAGATGTGCCATTGCTAATGGATGCCAGTGACTGTGCCTTTATGTTGAGGGACACTTGCAACACTTTCAGTTTTGTGGGCATGTTGTAAATACTGGAGTGTGCTGCTACAGCTGGAAGGAGCACCTTCGCTGCATCCCCAGTATGTGCCAGAATTCCGTCTTCACCGTCCTTGAATTACACAGGGATACCCGCTTTTGGCCAGGTTTCATGGAGTGTTTCAGTGGCGTTTGGCATCGAAGACATGTTAAATCATATGCTTTTTGGATCCTTCGGGAGGGTTGAGACAAAATTCTGATAAACAATCAATAACAGGTTATATTGATTTTTATTTTCCTCAGTTTGTACTAAACTCAAACAAAGTTCTCGTGCATTACTAGGTTGGAGAAACGTATGGTAAGGATATAACCTCCAGGGGGAAAGACAAGCCGATTGCCGTATGTAAAATTTTTAGTCGACTTCAGTTTCCAGCTTTATCTGTTCTTTCATTTCACTTAGTTTTCCTAGGATTTCTTATTGAGCCTCAAATTCCTTGAGTGTGTTACATTTAATTCACTCAAGGTTGGGGCTTTGCTTGATGAAATAAGCTTTCATTAGAGCGTGATGGTTTACCTACCAGCTTGAATTAAAGCAGTTCATCACTGCTTTCTTTTTTCCTTCCAAGTGAAGGGAGGCTGAGAGAGAGAGGGCCTCTCTCCTGGCTGATTGGAGACATAGCTGTGGAGAATCCACCTGTAAGCTCACCGTGGCTGTGTGCTGTGTCAGAGCAGGACTAACCTTGCTGCCAGGGTCTTCTTTCTCTGCTTTGGTGTCCGTGTCGTGGGGCTGACTGGGGCGTGGCTGTGCAGTGCTGGTGAGCTAATCCAACTGGGCTTTGAGATGGTTTGCAATCATCGGATGCTGGGATGCCGCGGTGATTCCTGGACAAGCTTATGCATGCGCCAGCATTTTTAAAATGTCATTTATAAAAAGCTGTTGTGTGGGATGTTTCTTTCCCCTTTAGGTACAAGGTACCAGCTGGATGGTTTAAAGCATTAGCTTGGGAATTGTGTGCCTTTATAAAGTAGCATAATTGCCTTTTTCCAGGAAAACGTTTTATAAACCTAGCATTTTAGAAATTCTTGGGCATTTTTTTTATACAGGTAAATGTTTGAATTTGACTTTATATACAATTCAGAATGGGAGGAAAAACTCAAGTATTTTACATTCAGCCAAAAATTCTTTCCGAGTATGTATTCTACATCTACTTTTCCTTTGCATCTGTACTTTAGCTGCAACTGCTCTGGGTGCAGTTCTCCAGAGGCCCTGCTTGTGTTTGAGAAACTGACAGTGTGAGGGTGGCTGTCAGCCATGAGGATGCCACTTACACACGAAACCACCCCTCCTGGCGGACTCAAGTAGCAAATACTTGAGCCCCTGCCCCTATTTTGTACCAGGGACTGTGACAAGCAGTTCCTAGTTAAGCAATTTAATTGGAACTCAGTGATAATCTAAACATGTTTGTACTTAACATGTAAAAGGGGAGCTTCGTGAAAAACATACCATTTATAGATAATGTTTTTAAAATGTACTGCTTGGGGGAAACAGACAAACTTTTACAGAATATTGGGATAGTACTTGGTTTTATCCATTTATAACAAATAGGTTCCCAGTCAAGAGTTAGGAGTGATAAAAAGAGGCCTCCTAAGGTCTGGTTTGATGCCTCCCTTGCCTCAGATAACTTCCAGCATATTCTGCCATTTCGCCCTTTTTCACAAGTAACTGGTTGCTTGATGTGCTGGTTCTTGTTTGGGAGCTGTCTGACAAACTGAAGGGGTGTATGCAGGGAGCAAGCTTTTGACATAAGCTGCTGGCACCTAGAAGACACACACCACATCTGAAGATTCATTCTCAGCAGCATTTAGAAAGCAAAGTACATTTGTCATTTTAAGATCCTTTTCTAAATGTTTCCTTATGTTTCCTTTTTATAGGATGTATTCTTAATTTGCTTTTCCCTTGTGAGTCCTGCATCATTTGAAAATGTCCGTGCAAAGGTAAGTGGGGATTTAAAATATATGTGTATAGTTACATGATGTCATTCTCAAGAAAAAATATTAAAAAATACCATTTACTGCTGGGAATTGGGGGGGGGGGAGCTGTTGTAATCAGAGGAATTTTTAATTACTTAAATTGGTTTTAGTAATTTTACTACTTAGATACATAATAAGTATTTAAGTATATAACTAATATGTAGAGTTCTAAAGCTTCAGGTTCTGATTCAGAAATAGCGTGTTCCTCATTAAAATTAATGAAGCATTTTGGAGTCAGTCTAATAAAAGAAATGGTTGTTTCTTTCTACTCCAGCATCGTTCACAAACTTCTTAGTGAAAATGATGAGTGAGGAAACCCGTCAGTTATAGAGATCTGGGATGTTTGCAGTGGGGATGATGGCGGAAGAGCTGAGACCCCCATCTGGGTAGCTTGTCTGTTCTCATCCCTGTGGAGATGATTTTTCTGAGATGACCCTAAGAACTTGGCTTGTTTTACCAAAAACAAAGTGATTTCCTTTTAGGGAGCTACCTTCCTTTCTTCCCTTTCCTGCTCCTTTCATTCCTCCCTGCTGTTACTTGACGGGTAGAGCCCTGTAGGGTCGTTAGTCTTGGGAGTCTGGCTTGCTCATCAGACACGCACGGATATTCCTTATGGTCCTTTAAGGTTTGAGTTAAAGGTGTGAACCGCACAAAGACCCTGTAGGGAAGGCAGTGGCCGAGGTTGGGTGGTTGACAGTTTGACTGCTGTTGGATGTAATTTAGATGAAAGAAGTTTATGCAGAGGGAGAGTGTTACAATCTTTGTTCCTTCTTCACATCTAGTGGTATCCTGAAGTGCGACACCATTGTCCCAACACTCCCATCATCCTAGTGGGAACAAAACTTGATCTTAGGGATGATAAAGACACCATTGAGAAACTGAAGGAGAAGAAGCTGACTCCCATCACCTACCCGCAGGGTTTAGCCATGGCTAAGGAGATCGGTATGAAATCCTGCATTTTTCGTGTCTGCTTTGCACATCTTTTATTTTAGTGACAGAGGCTGGAGTGCAATCTGGGAAAGTAGAGAGTGTGTTTCTCCTACTCAGGGTCTGGCTTGCTTTTGGGTAAGTGGGTAAGTGAGGCCCTTCCGGGTGTTAGGGCTAGCTTTCAGAAAACAGAGGCAGGGTTAGGAGGTGGCTCTGCCACACCAGCAGAAGATCCTACTCAGGGTCTGGCTTGCTTTTGGGTAAGTGGGTAAGTGAGGCCCTTCCGGGTGTTAGTGCTAGCTTTCAGAAAACAGAGGCAGGGTTAGGAGGTGGCTCTGCCACACCAGCAGAAGATGCTAGGTCCCAGGGGAGCTGCCTCTTGCCATTGTTCTGATCAGAAGAGATTCTGGTTGAGTGTACATTGCTGTGTGGCTCTTTCTTGTAGGTGCTGTAAAATACCTGGAGTGCTCAGCTCTCACACAGCGAGGCCTCAAGACAGTGTTTGATGAAGCTATTCGAGCAGTTCTCTGCCCACCTCCTGTCAAGAAGAGGAAGAGAAAATGCCTCCTCTTGTAAATGCTCAAGTCCCTCGTTCTTGGCCCTGACCCTTGGAACCTTTGTACGCTTTGCTCAAAAATGGTGGAGCCTTCGCACTCAATGCCAAGTTTTTGTTACAGATTAATTTTTCCATAAAACCTTTTTGAACCAATCAGTAATTTTAAAGTTTTGTTTGTTTTAAATGTAAGAGTTCAAACTCACATTCTATTAAAATTTAGCCCTAAAATGACAAGCCTTCTTAAAGCCTTATTTTTCCAAAGCCCCTATTCTTGCTCAGATTAAGAGTTGCCAAAATACCTTCTGAACTAAGTTGCATTGTTGTGCTAAGAACACTAAGCACTAAACTGTTTAAAGACCTTTGTTTTTAAGAAGACTATAGCTTCTGAAGTTAGGAGATGCAGACACTTTCTAAGTGGTTTTCAAATGTGTAAATCAGAACAGCCTCTTAATGAAATGTTGCCATTTAATGCATCAATAATTTATCAACCCAGGTTCATTACATAACATTGTACTGTATGTCATAATGGGATGAGTGGAACAATTCAACTCTGAATCAGTCTTTTTGATTTTGTAGTGAATTTTTTAAAAGAAAATTAGTTAACTAGCTTTTGCTGATACTTTGAACAGAACTCTTATTCATGTGTTTCCTCTAATGAAGTATTCTGCTCTTAGCTGTGGGTGTGCTGGGGTGGAGTGTGTGGAACACTTGATGTGATCAGAGGATGAAGACAGTATTTTGACAAAAGATGAAGTGGAGATGAATTTACACTACATTGTACATGGGATAATTAAACTGAATAAAAGTGTCACGGGTAAAAATTTTAAAAGGTTAATTTCTGTCAAACGCAGATGATGATGATGAATGGTCGGTATTATCAGTAAGTGTTTTCTTAAGCTTTTCCTTTTTCTTTTACCTGCCATCCCTGCCAAAATTGGGCATTTAATTCATCTTTGAAATGGTCATTCCCATAGTTGCTAACTTAGTAAGTGCTTTTCTTATAGAACCTCTTCTTAATGAGCAATATGCCTCCTTGTATTATAAAACCTTTCTTAATAATGCATTAGAAATTTTTTTTGTAGATTAGTAAAAGTGCATTCCTGTTTTCTTGTTACTTTATTCAAAGCTAATTAAGTGCTTTCCTTAGTTTTCTAGTAACTAGGTGTAAAAATCATGTGTTGCAGCTTTACAGTTTTTAAGATTTTAAATATTATTAAACTATGAACCTACTTAACATCACTGTCTTGCCAGATAACCAACACTGTCACTTGACTAATGCTGACCCTCTTTACCTCACCCACATGGACACATGCTTCCTGTCATTGCTTTGCCTAACAATGTTCCTTTGGGCCTGTGAGGTTCTGTAAACTGTGCTAGTGCTAACAATTGTTCTGTACAACGTAACTCACTGGCAAGAATACAAATGTTGGACCTTTCAACCACTACAACAAAATTTTTTAAATTGACAGTTGCAGAATTGTGGAGTGTTTTTACATTGATCTTTTGCTAATGCAATTAGCAGTATGTTTTGCATGTATGACTTAATAAATTCTTGAATCATATGACTCGTAATACTTGAATTTTTGAGAACTTGAGGAACAAGCTCCCAGTGTGTGTGTTTGCCTCAATTGAAAATCCTGGGCTGTTGGAGACATTCATTTTCAATGCATGTGTTCACACTGGAGGGACAAAGGGAGTGCCATCTCCAGAGGAGAATGTGGGCAAGTCCACAGTTGAACAATACATTGAGGAGTGGGGTGAGAGGTGACATCCAGGTTGGGACCTGTTGACTGGTGGTGAGATGCTCAAATGGAGATATCCAATGGGGGCATGTCCTTGCACACACATCTTAGGCCGGAGCTCAGGGCTGAAGATGAAGGCATTGGGAGCTGTCATAGACTACCCTGGCAGGGTGGATGTTGGATGGACTGTACGACCTTACAATCCATTCTGGAGCTTGAACTTGTACTATAAAAAGGTTCATATTAGAATCAGTTTGATAAATATTCCTTTTTTATTGCTTTAAGATTGTTTTATTTTTTACCAAAGATAAACATGCAGTTTAAAAAGATCAAACAGCTCTGAAGGTTTGTTATAGAAACAGCAGTCTTCCCCCTTCATACTCTCCAGAGGCAATACTTCGTTCATTTAGCTAGTTTTTGATACGTACCTCCACATGTCTAAATTACATGCTTTTCTTGCTGGTTGAATCTTTCTGGTTCAGCCATTGCCATTGCCATTTTCACCGTGGAAAGCGTGAGGCTTTTCTCCCTTTCCCAGCCACACCACCCCCACGGCCCTCAAGGCACCTCTCTCATCCCTTCAGTATGATGATCTTGGTGGGCTCTCTCAGTTTCGTGTCTCATAATTATTGCTATGTGAACTGTTCGTAACTGCCATGCAGTAACAGAACTTTGCCTTCCTGCACAATTTTTGGTTTCCTTTGGGTGGGCTAATGCTTTATTCTTGCTTAGTTTTCTGTGTACTTATTGGTAACTGCACTTCCATCTGTTTAAATCTCACAAAATGTTCAGATGTATTATGTATTTTATCAATTTTCATTTTCCTGAAGTTTCAGAATCATTTGACCTTCACTTACGTGTTGATCTTTTATTTCCTACCTCCCGACTCTTTTTTGATTTACTTCATCCTGATGCATGGCTAGCTTCTCCAAGAACTTCCTGGGAAATGGCATGTGGTATGTATTTTTAAGCTGTAACTATTCTATGATACTTTTGGCTGGATCTAAAATTCTAGGTTGGTAAGAACTTCCCTTTAGATTTTGAAGGAAGTTCTTCCATTGTCTTCCTTAGCCATTTCCATTGCATTGGGATGTCATTTTTTTAATGAAGCTTGTGAGATTTTCCTTTTGTCTTCCATGTCATAGGATTTCATTTTATTCATTGTGCTCTGCACTTGTGGCCTCTTTCCATCTGGAAACTCATGTCTTTCAATTTTCTGTTCTTTCTAGAAATGTTATTCAGATACTGGACCTGCTAGAATGGTCTCAACCATTTCCATTTCCCAGTTGGTCTTTTTCTTTCAGCTTATTTCACTTCTCATGCTTTTAATTTTCAGGGTTTTTTTTCCCCACTCTACATTTTCACTTTTTAGCCTCCTGGGTCACTTTTGTGATTGCTTGCAGCACTTTCTGTGTCTTAAGCCATAGCTAGGGTCGTTTGGAGCTTCTGCCTTGGTATGGTTTCAATGTCCCATCCAAAATTCACATAGAATTGTAATTGCCAATGTAATGGTATTGGGAGGTGGGACCCTTAAGAGGTGGTTAGGTCCTGAAGGCTCTGCCCTCATGAACGGATTAATGCTGTTACTGCGGAGTAGGTTAGTTATCTTGGGAATTCAGCCCTCTCTTTCTCTGTCTTGCATTCCTGCCTGCCCTTCTGCCATGTTGCAATGCAGTGAGAAGGCCCAGCAGATGCCTGTACCATGCTCTTGGACTTCCCAGCCTCCAGAACTGTGAGCTGAATAAACTTCTTTTCTTTGAAAATCACCCAGTCTAGTATTCTGTTACAGCAACAGAAAGTGGACATGATGTCTGCATCATCTTTGTTTCTTTTGGCCTCTTGTTCCTCAAGTGTCTGGCAATCCTTGGCTCATGCTTAAAGGTTGAGGTTGGAAACTGAGCACATGAGGTGGGTTATACTAGTGCAGCAAGTCAGACCTCTTGTCTTTCTACCTCTAGGTAAGTGCAGGAATTGAGTTTAGATATGAAACCAGTGGCGGTTGGGACACCACCATGGCATTTCAACTGGTTTTAAAGTGGCCCTGTGTGGGTTTTCAAAAGCTATAAGGTGGTGTGGCTGCAACTGCTGAGGAGAGGCCCTGAGAAGTGTCTCGAGGTTGGATTTCCCTGAAGATTATGTGAGCCAAGTGGGAGAAGTTGAGTGCTATCCTCCTTCCTCCACTGTGCTGGTGTCCAGTCCCACCTTCCACCCCACAGCAAGTGAAGGGCCAGGTTTCTTCCAGCTTCCGAGCAACCCTTTGGCTGTTCCTTGTCTGCTTCACTCCCAGTTTAATATGTGTGTGGGAACTCTGTCTTGCAAGTCATCTTAGTTCTCATCTTTCCTTCTCCTTTATGATTCTGATAACTGCTGGCCACAGACTGTTCTTACCTCCTCCTTCCCTGGGAGAAATCCCTTTACTCTCATTTTCTTGGGCTTCCAGTGGGGAGGTGAAATTTTATGTTTGTGCAATCTTCAATCTTTAGCCAGAACTCCAAGAAAACTTTTCATTTTTACTTTTTACAGTAGATCAAAAAAAAAAAAAGAACCAACCCGCTGCAATTGCTGTAAAACCACCCAGTATGATAAACCTACCTGGAAACATCCACCAGAAGAGCACATTACTATACAGATAGATACCATAATAACGTATAAACACTTTATTTTTTAACTCCATCTGAATCCACTGGCCAGCTAGAGCCAGAAGAGTACATGAGAATTAATCAACTCTTGCTGTTGACAAAAAACAGTGTAAACAAGGAACTGGAGTGCAGAGGCTCAGGAGGGCAGGAGTCATCTCCACTCACTTCCCCAACCTGGTTTTGTCTCCATTCCCAACTGGAGCTCAGGGCTGCCCTTGGTGCCACCCAGGAGAGCAGCCCAGCCTGCACCCTCACAGAGTATTGCATGCATAGCTAGGGAAACCATTTGAAAAATAAGCTGCACACCTGTTAGTCAAGTTCAGACTCAGCTCAACGGTGATAGGACAAGACCCTGTCAGTGAAAAGGGTTGGCTGAGCAGTGGTGTCCACAGAATGGTTATGTTCTTCAAAGCGGCTGTTGGATCCCGCCCTTGTGGGGCAGTTCTCAGATGGGCCTGCAGGCCAGGGAAACGGCTTCCCAAGGCGCTTTCCATATCCACTGTCTCTGGTGTCCCATCACCTGAACACTTGTCTCCTGACTCCTGATTCTGCTAATACTACGATCAGAATTATTTCCCATAAATGGTTCAGTCATTTAGAAGGCCATCGAATTTACTACTGATCAGATTCCTGTTGATGGACATACAATGTATGGCATCATGGACATCACTCGGACGTTAACTCAGTTGAAGAACAAAAGCACAGGTCCATCATTCCCAGGGCGGTTTCCAGTAGCCCTAGTTACACCACATCCACATTAGAGGCCCCTCGTGCTGGACAGGAGAGGCAGGCCACTCTGTCAGAGACCACCCTGTCCAAGGCTCTCATCAGGATGTCTGGCATGTGGTCTGTTAGCATCTTTGGGCCTATGAGTATTTTGCTGAACTGTGCTTCATGTGACCACTTTGCACTGTATTGAGCAGTAGAACAGTAGCCAAACCTTTAAAACGGAAAAGAAAAAAACACCAATTGGCCAAGTTTCACTTGTCTGGCCTCTAACACTTGAGTTTCTTTTACTGGTGGTGAGTGGGCTGAACCATGTGAGACCCACACCCCCATCTGCACTCACCTCCCTGAGGAGCCCTCTTCCTCCAGGTGGATGATCCTGCCGGGAGGGTACAGAGGGGGATACTTGTGGGGAGAGTCCAGAGGGGAGTCACTGGAGAAGCTGTACGCTGGAGAACAGTGTGTCAGCAGAGTCTGCTCCCCGAGAAGAGGCTGCGTCAGGTCTCCTTGGTTGGCCCCCTCCAGCTCCGTTGGAAAGTTACTGGGGTTCCCTCCAAACAGTTCGTACCAACATCCCTGCAGCAAGATCTTGTACTGAGGGTGAGACCCAAGAAGGCAGAATGTTACTCTGTGAGGCTGTCACCACAGAGACCTCGGTGGGATGGGAGCTGTGTTGGTGGCAGCCACACCCTCAAGGCTCAGGACACTCTCATGCCAAATCATAGGTCATGAGTGTGGGATGTATCTCCGGCAATGAAGCCATTACACTTGTAGCAATATTTAGAAACCAAAGCATGCAGAGTTTGAGGAAAAATTACCCTTCATTCTTTTCAGGCAATTCTGCAAATCAGTTTTACTCTGCCCTTAAATTAGACACGAATTTCTAAAAAGTTTTGGGGGGGTAATTGTTGATAAGGAAAAGAATTAAATAATTTTTTCTGATTAGCAACAAAAGCACACTAAAAAGCCAGAAAACACAGAGGTTAAAGAAGTGAAAATCATCTCTAATCCCATTATCAAATAAAACCATATATTGGTATATATTTTTTCCAAATTTTTATCTAGGCTCATGTCTATATCTGTATCTCCTTGTCCTCTCCCTCTGCCTCAGATCTTATCTCTAAGAATCACTTTTAAGCCTGCCTTTTTTTCTTTAACTTTTCAATCCATCATGGATATCAGTCTCTATTGGCAAATCGAAATTTCTATCATTTTTAATAACTGCATAATATCCATGGTATGGACATACCAGTACCTCTTAAAATCTGTATTTGGCAGACTTATTTTCTAAGCTTTGAGACAATATTACCAAAAGCATCAGAATTGCATCAGTCACAAGACAGGACTAAGAAGTCTGAAGTCCAAGGCAGTCCCAACCCCAACCTCCAGGGAGGGGAGGGAAACTGAAGGTTAAGTTGATCACCAGTGACCAGTGATTTAATCAAGCACGCCTATGTAATGAAGCCTTCATAAAAACCCAAGGGCACAGGGTTAGGAGAGCTTCCAAAGAGCGAACACGTGGAGGTTTTCACTTCTACTTGCCAGGAGGGTGGTGCACCCCAACTCCACAGGGACAGAAGCTCTTGTGCTCAGGACCCCTATAGACCTCGCCCTATGTATATCTTCATCTGGCTGTTTATATCCTTTAAAATATCCTTTGTGATAAATGGGTAAACGTAATCAGTAAGTGTTTCCCTGAGTTCTGTGAGCTGCTCAGCAAATTAATTGAACCCAAGGAGGGGACTGTGGGAACCCTTATTTACAGCTAGTTGGTCAGAAGCAGAGGCAAAACAGCCTGTAGCTTGCGACTGGCATCGGTAGGGGTGGCAGTCTTGGGGACTGAGCCCTCAACTTGTGGGATCTGATTCTATCTCCAGGTAGTGTTGGAATTGAATTAGAGGGCACCTAGCTGGTGTTTGCTATAGAACTGCTTGCTTGCTTGCTGGTGGGGAGAAATCCGCACATAGCTGGTCACAGAAGTCAGTTTTTTGTGCTAATGATGATGCTATGAAAGTAGAAGAAACACAATGTGTTTTTCCTCACTCAGCTATTTAGATAATTCCTCTCAACTCTACATAGGATCTCATGGATAGGCACAAGCTTCCTGGAGATTCTCTTAAAAGGGCATCCCAAATTACCTTAGGCTCATTACAATGAGCAATCACTCGCAAGATTCTTTTCTTCAAATCTTCCAAGTTGGTCACACTTAACCTGTTTAGCACAAAATTAGATTGAGGCTCAGTACTCAGTATTTTCAACTACCCTAACCCACAGAAAAACCATCCCACAGACTCACCTGGGAATCACATCATTTCCCAGGACAAGTGACACAATAAAGTTCTTGGAGTATTCGTGAAGAGATTTGCTAAAATTTCCCAAAAAAAAGAAAAGCTAAGTTAGTTTTATGATTATATTGCCCTTAGAGACTTCAAAGAAAGAAAGAGATGTTAACACTTCCAGGTCAGTGAGAGGTTAAACTTCACAGAACCAACTCTGTTCTCTACCCTCTCAAGGGGAGGAAGAATAAAACTGAGATTTCAGTTAGAGCAACTCACTGGCCAGATTCTATTAAAACCACAATGTATATTCAATTCAATATACATTTAGCTTCACAGCTAAAATTTCAAACTGGATCAAGGTGGCAGACCAAGCATATGCATTTATCCTTTGACCCAGCAACCTCACTTGGGAGAGTCTATCAGAGATGCCCTGGCAAAACTGTAAAATGGCAGATGCAAAAGGCTATTCACTGCAGTATTGGCTTGTAACAGCAGAGGCTAGAAACCACCCACATATCCATCTACAGAGAACTGTACTCAGTTCATAAACTATCCACATAATAATGAGTCCTTTACAGCTGTGAAAAGGAATGAGGGCTATGGGGTGATTTCAGGATATAATGTTAAAGTTAAAACACCAACAATACAAGAGGTAGAAGACCAGGTATAATGTACTACCTCTTATCTAAGAATGGGAGAGAAATACGTATATACACATATTTGCTTATACATATGAAAACAGTGAAAAGTTAAAAAAAAAACCATTAAAAACGGCTACCTCTGGGGTTGAAAGGATTTTTTTTTTTTTTTTTTTTTTAAAGATGACTGGTAAGGGGATCTTAACCCTTGGCTTGGTGTTGTCAGCACCACGCTCAGCCAGTGAGCGAACCGGCCATCCCTATATGGGATCCGAACCCGCGGCCTTGGTGTTATCAGCACCGCACTCTCCCCAGTGAGCCACGGGCTGGCCCCTTGCCACGAACTTTTTGAAGTACCCTCAAATATATTTAAATATGTATTTTAATATAAAAAAGCTTTTAAAAAATTTGAAAGATACACAAATATTTATGTATATAGATATTAATGGAATTTTTTATAATTGAAAAATGAAAATATCCATCAGTAGTAAAATAAATAAAAATGGTGTAACCAGATGATAGCACACTAAGCAGCTATTTAAAAAACATGTTCTCAAAGAGTATTTAGGATGTAATGTACACAGGGTATTATTTCAATTTGTAAAACACATATTCACACACACACAAATGGCTGGAAAAAACATAAACCTAAATATTTACAATGGTGAACTCTGGGTAGAAGATCTTTGATCTCTCTACTTTTCTTTTTTAAACTTTCTATAATGGATGAATTCTTTTTCTATCTAAAAATTATTTTGTTTTGGGCAGCTGGCTAGTAGAGGGTCTTTTTTTTAATTCTTAATTTCACTTCTTTTTTTCATTGTGTTACAAATTTCATTTCATTTATTTATTTTTCACAGCTGGCCAAGTACAGGGATCTGAATCCCTGACCTTGGTGTTAACAGCACCATGCTCTCCTAAGTAAGCTAACTGGTCAGCCCCAAATTTCTTTTATACTCAGGGCAGGTCACCTAGAATAGTGCAGTCAGTATGTTGAATCAGCAACGAAAAATGTACTTTGCAAACTCATAAAAATGTCGTTATACATCATTATGTATTTGTCCAAGCTCATATAATGTACAACACCCAGAGAACCAACCCTAAAGTAAACCAGGGACTCTGGGTGAGAGCGAGGTGTCAATCGTTGACAGTGGGGGAGGCTGTGCCCATGGGGGGCAGCCAGGAGTCGTATGGGAAATCTCTGTATCTTCCACTCAATTTTGCTGTGACCCTAAAACTGCTCTAATGAGAGCGAGGTGTCAATCGTTGACAGTGGGGGAGGCTGTGCCCATGGGGGGCAGCCAGGAGGCGTATGGGAAATCTCTGTACCTTCCACTCAATTTTGCTGTGACCCTAAAACTGCTCTAAGGAATAAAGTCTAGTTTTAAAAAAAAAATCTTAGAATTCTATCATTTAGGAAATTAAAGCTACTATCAGATAGATCTAAGAAAGGCTATTCAGTCTTTCTTAAACCAAACAGTGCTTTGAAACAAATTTCGCCTGAGAATGAGAATGATAATTCAGTTACAAATAAAAGATGAGTCTTGACCACATGACTTGTAAGTAGCACCTTGTTACTCACAGGAAGGACACAGAATTACCTTAACAGCCCCCGGGGAGGAGAAAAGGCATAACACCTGACTTGTGGGTACAGGTTTCTGAGCATGATGGCTACCAGGGCTGCAGCTCCCGCCCCCAGGCTGTGCCCCACTATGACAAGGCGGTATTCCTAGAGGGCAAAGAGCATAATGAAGTAAAGGTTAAAAATAACAAATGGCTAATGACAGGAAAAGACAAGAAAAAATAAAGCCTCACAGGAACAACACTGAATGCTTGGCTCAAAATCCCATCATCGTTGAGTCGTCGGTAAATATATCTGGCAGCTTGAGATATGCCCTAAAAAGGAAGACAAAGAAAGTGGCTATTAATCTTCAGACAAGGCAGGTTCCATCACGACCCAGAAGACAGGATTACAGTGCAGGTACACTTATCTGTGATTCTCTAACTATCTCCCCAAATAGGGTACGATGTCGCAGGATCAGCAGCCACACCTGTTTTTCCTGGTACCTTGTACAGAGGCTGGCATGAAGTGGGTGCTCACTGAATATTAAAATGAGTGAGTGGGTGACGTCGGGACTTCTTTCCATGTCAACAGATACATTTCTGCAGTTTTTTCTGTATGGACAGTATTTTTCAGTATTGTGCTGTATGGACATATCACAATTTACTTCGCCGAAGTCTCTATGGCTGATCAGATTTTGATTATAAATGACTACCTCTTTTTAAATGATGTCAAAACCTAAAGTTCTAAATCAATGGCACTTACTAAGCAGCCACCGCTTCTGCAAAGGCAAAACATGACCACCAGAAGTGAGCTCTATGGAGATCAGATTTGGGTTTAATTTCAAAAGAATAAATAAAATTTAAAACTTCCTAACAAATATAGCTGGTCCTATAAAACAGGCTCCTTGAAAATCAAGCAGTTCCAGTAGAAAAAAGACAGCCTGTGCGAGGTCCTGAGACAAGCAGGCCGGGCCCTGTCCTTGTGCAGCTTCCACCATAACAGGACGAGGTAGAGGAAATTCTGTATAAGGTGGGAGACTATTTTGGATAATCTCCAAAGCAACTGCAAATTCTAAAATTCAGTAATTCAATAATTCTGCAAGTTGAATGCTGCACGTGGCATCACCTAAGAGAAATCTTAGGCTTCCACGTTCTGTGTGCATGCTGACAGCACTTCTTTTTATTTATTCATTTATTTTATTTTTGGCAGCTGGTCAGCACAGGGATCTGAACCCTTGATTTTGGTGTTATAACACTGTGCTCTAACCAGTTGAGCTAACTGGCCAGCCCCCTGACGGCACTTCTTGACAAAGCACCAAATTCTCTTTCCCTCTCCCGCAACTGCAACACAGTCAATTCTAGTCAACATTAATTTGGCACCTACTAAACGGCCAATCTGGGCAATCAGAGCCAAACTGCTGGTGGATACCTTCCTTGGCATGCGTGATAAGCCAACAAAATGCCAAGACACATGCAGCCACACATCCAATTACTTTGGATGGCATCAAAGCCAAACTTGGCACGACTCGGCATAAGTGAAGCCAAGAGCAGAGGACAGGCCTCCAGCTATTGCCTCTCCCAGCCTGAGGGAAGATCTGTCACTGAAATATTAACCCGAGTGTGAGGGAGAGGCCTCAGCTGGCAGCCAGGCCTAAGGCATCTGGGCTTGTGGTCACATGAAGCCTTTCTTTTTTTTTTTTTTGTCTTTTTTCGTGTCCGGCAACGGATCGCAACCCTCAGTGTCGCGCCCGTACCGGACCGGGACCGGCAACGGGATTGCAACCCTCGGTGTCGCGCCCGCACCTCGCTCAGCCAGTGAGCGGGAACCGGTCTGTATGTGGGATCCGAACCCTCGGCGGGAGTGCCGCCGCACTCCCAAGCGGCGCACTGTAGCAGTGCGCCACCAGGCCGGCCCACACACATGAAGCCTTTCCCTGAACAGAACCTCAACCCAAGCCAGAGCACACTGGACTCTGAAGGTATTTTGGGGTTGGTTGATTGATGATTCCCTATAATATTGCATACAAATGGCCAATATGCACATGAAAAAATGTTCAACATCACTACTCAACAGGGAAATGCAAATTAAAACCACAATGAGATATTATCTTATACCAGTTAGAATGGCTGTTATCAAAAAGACAAATGCTGTGAGGATTTGGAGAAAAGAGAACTCTCCTACGTTGTTTGTAGAAATGTAAATCGGTACAGCCATTGTGGAAAATAGTGTGGAGGATCCTCAGAGAACTAGTAGTTGAACTACCTTAATACCCAACAATCTCACTACTGGGTATATACACAAAGAAAATGAATCAGACGCCTGCACTCCCATGTTCATTGCAGTTCTATTCTCAATTGCCAAGAGATGGAATCAACCTAAATGCCCATCAATGAATGAATAGATTAAAAAATATGGTATATATATATAATACTGTTCATCTATATAAAAAAAAGAAATACTACCATTTGTAGCAACATGAATGGAACTGGACGGCATCGTGTTAAGTGAAGTAAGCCAGGCACAGACTAATATCGCATGATCTCACTCATATGTGGAATCTTAGAAAAAAAAAAGTCGTTCTTACCACCTTACCCCATAAATATGTACAAATAAAGGTTTTTTTAAAAAAACGTATGTCACAAAAACAAAACAAAAAAAGGTTTAGATGTTTTCTTTTTCTTCACACATATCCAAAAATAGTTAAACTTGAGTCTTTTGTGAACTGAGGCACAAAAAAGACAGCTAAGGAGTCAAGAAAAAAATTCCCGTTCTTAGGATTATCGAGCTTCTTTCCAATTGGTGGCAGAACAAAAGCCTCCACTCCAGCTTCTTCCTGAAAACTGTCTGGGCAGGACACTGTAATTCAGTCACCTGTAGGTGCACTCTCGCTATAACACTTTTTTTTTTTTTTTTTTTTGGTGGCTAGCCAGAAAGGGGCATTTTTTTAAAATAAAAATTAAACATTTTATTTTAAAAAGATTACTACAGAAATAGGACACATTTTGGTTATAAAAACACATCAAGTGTAGGCCGGCCCGTGGCTCACTCGGGAGAGTGCGGTGCTGATAACACCAAGACCGTGGGTTCGGATCCCATATAGGCATGGCCGGTTTGCTCACTGGCTAAGCGTGGTGCTGACAGCACCAAGCCAAGGGTTGAGATCCCCTTACCGGTCATCTTTTTGAAAAAAAAACAAACAAACAAAAAAACCCCACAACTCTACTGTGGGCAGGCGGTTTTCTAGTTCCTTTGGGAGTAGCTTATGCAGCCCACCCCTGAGCACGTGGGTGTGGCTACATCTGCACAGACACTTGTGGAATGACATGCATGAGAGTGTTCCCAATGTCTGCTGCCTGCCTCCTGAGGCGGGAGGCTTTGTTTTCACTCTGTACTGCTCTGGACTGTACTAAAGCTTTTTTCTTACCATGAGAATGTATTACTTTACTTAAAAGGGAAGGAAGGCCATAGACCAGGATTCAAATACCCAATCTGAATTCCAGTAACTGTGGGGCTTCTGACAAGTCACACACACACACACACACACACACACACACACACACACACACACACACACACACCCCGATAGGGCTGTTGGACAATCAACACTGTAAGAATAAAAAGCATTCTGCATAGTGCCTGGTACATGGTAACTATTAGTGACATAATAGGCATTAACAGGAAAGATTCGCAAACACGGGACTTATACCTTGTGTGCCAAACAGTCTTCCACCTCACACTCTAAGTCCAGGGTCTCACTCTCTGCTGACAGATCGGTAAGGATGTCCTAAAAAAAGGCGTTGACAAAAGAAGCCGTCAGCCTGTGCAGGTGCAGGGTTGGTGAATGATGTGTGCACTCTCTGAGGCTGATGGTGGGTCCTTGCTCCCATGATGCTCCCTCGGAGAGACAGCGGGGATGGCACAGTCTCCTGGTCAGACTGTTAAGACTTGAACCTGTGATGCTTGAACTTGGGAGAGAAACTCAGGCAGTGGCCCCCTGCCGGCATGAGCAGCTCTGGGCCAGGAATGAATGGTAAAGGCGAACATGGGGGGCATCTAAGACACACCCTCTGCCTGTCCCATTGCACATGCATTCTAAGGACCCAAGCAGCAGAGCTCGCGCCAGGGTATTAAACAAAGCATGGTTCCTGTCCTCAGGGGCCCACAGTAAATGACTCACTGTCATGTAAGAAAGTAAAAGGCCTGGCTCACTAGTGCTACAAGCAAGGGGGGATCCTAGGAGGGAGGCACATCCTGCGGGCAGGGGAGGCTTCCCAGAGGAGGTGGTGCCTGAGCCAGAGCCCAGTGGAAAAGGCTGACTCAGGAAGCAGAGAAGAGAGGCAGCATCCTCACCAAGGGGGAGGCAGGACCCAAGGCAGAGGCGTGGCCCAAGCAACCTGCTGTTTAAAAAGCTCCACAGGTGATTCGGATGCACTGCCAGGGTAGAGAGCCTCTGGCACGGGTGTACAGTGTGCACAGTGGGAACTGGAAGGGCAGGCTGGGTCGGGTCATAAAGCACCAGCAAAGCTGTGCTCAGAGGGCCGACCTGTGGCTCACTCGGTAGAGTGCGGTGCTGATAACACCAAGGCCGTGGGTTCGGATCCTATATAGGGATGGCCGGTTTGGTGCTGACAGCACCAAGCCAAGGGTTGAGATCCCCTTACCGGTCATCTTTAAAAAAAAAAAAAAAAAGCTGTGCTCAGAAACATGAACATATTAACAGTGGTGGGAAGCTGCTGGAGGCTTCTGAGAAGGATGGTAAGAGCCGACCCATGTTCTAGAAAGAATTCTTTGTGGAGAGTACAAAGGACAGATTGGGAAGATGAGACTAGACAGGGACTGGGATAGAAAACTATCTCACTGGTGCAAGAAAGAGGACTGAGCACAAAGTGAGGGCCATGACACTGGGAATGGAGAGGAGACAGCCAGAGGGACTCGGGCTGGGTGGGAACTTCACCAGCAATGAACAGGGCACAAAATGAGAAGAGAAACCAAAGACAACTTCACCATTTCTTAAATGGCAACTAGGGGACAAAGGCAGAATATAGACAAGAGGCCCAGAAGGAAGCACAGACATGGGAAGGGGAGGGTGTGATTTCTTTGGTACCTCTGGGAAGACCCAGATGGCTCTTGAAGATGCAGGTATGGGGTCCCAGCCAACAGCCAGAGCTGTGAGCCCTGGAAACAGGGGGCCGCCCTCTAAGCCGGTCAGAAGGAGAGGAGGGTTGAGGGTGTGAGCTTTGGAGTCTCATTACATTCTCTGTGTTAGCAGAGAAGTAAAAACCAGCAAGTGAGACTAAGGAGTGTCTGATAAGAAACCAGAAAGAACAACACAGAAAGAGAGAGAGTTTCAACAGGGAGAAAGTCATCTGGTGTCTCCCAGGGTGAGAGAAGTCAGGGAAGCAGAAGACGGAGGGGTCACCAGGCTAGGGATGGATAAGTGGCAGTTTTCGCTGCACCTGGAGAAAAGCAGGCCACATGAAGACTGGCAGGCGTGCTGGGTCACTGAGGACCTGGGACAAGAACTTGCAGTGAAGCTAGTAAACCGTGGTGTGACTTTTGACAGCCAGACTTGGCCTATAGTCCCACTCTGGCTCTGGGTGCAGAAAATTTGAGGGGAGGGTCACTGGGTTTGAGGCCTGGCTGGGCACATCCAGCAGTCAGGTAAGAAGGGGCTCCTCTGCATGGGGAGCCAGACACGCTGGCATCTCTGACAGTTCTTCGTTAAAAGGAAACCACTTTTCATCTATTCTTTGCGAAGGGAGTGTTTCACAACCTTGGATTCACTTCCTCATTTTCTGTTCCTGGTGTTTTCCTCTATGTCTAATGCTGTTGCTTAACAGTTTTTCTCCACTCCAAGCATGCGCCACTGCCAATTCACGCTTCCTGCTCCCACCCCCAATCCCCAGGTCTAATATGTTGGGCCCTAACATTACCTGGAGAGACATGGTCCCTCGCACAGCTACCACAACAGACTCTTTCCTGTGATCCAGAGCCACTAAAAAGGGCAGCTCATATACCTGAAGGATAAAGAAACAAGAATGAGGTCTAAATTATAAAAACATGCATCTAATGATACAAATGTCGGTCATTCCAGTGTCTCTAAGAACACAGCAGCTTATGAGGAGAGTGAGGCCCTGACTCCTGCAGCACAGGAAGGGACACACTGGTGTGCCCTCCCTACGCATCCTCACCAGATGGGGCCACTTTGACACTCTGTAAATGAAAGGCTTTTATAAAACATGAAAAAATACCTTTGCTTTCTTTCTTGCCTCTCTCTGACCACCTTCTCCTCCCCCCAAAATCAAAGCTATACCCTGCTGTACAGTAAATACATTCACTTCACTGCCCTCATTTTAGTCCCAGCACGCCAACGAGTCAATGGGTAAATTCAGTTCTCTACTGACCAACTAAAAGTCATCCCATGAGGCAGGACTAACAGATGCTGGTCACCAAAGACTCTACTCAGGTTACCACCATCGTGTCACCCACTGGGGGTTGGGCGGGCAGGGACAGCTCTACAGTGTTATGCGGCAATCACTGTAAAACCAGAGTCAGCTATTTTGCATAAGGTAAAACGCTGTGGGCCTTGTGAGCTCCACTTTCATTTAGAAGCAACCACAGTTAAAAGCTGCAATGCTAGGCTCCTGCCTTCAGAACCAGAGTCCTGAGAGATCACTGAAAGGGTTTGGGGTTGGGCAGGCCTGGGTTAGAAACTCAGGCTGGCCCCTTTCCTGCTGTGGGATTGCAAGTAAATGTCTTAAGTTCTCTCAGCCTTTGTTTCCTCACCTTTATGAAGGACATAATATTACCTAACTCTTAAGGCTGGTTGTGCAGACTAAAATGAGAAAATGCCTGGCTTGTGGACGGCAGTTAACCAAAGATCCATGACCACCACAGCGATGGCCTCTTGTTTGTGGTGGACAGCTGTGTATTTGGGAAGAACAGACTGCTGCCTTCATTTCCCTGGTTTCCACAGGAGAGAGACTTTTACAGGACGACACTGTGTGTGGGCTCCTTGAAAGAGCTCTCAGAATAGTCATAAACCTTCCGTGAAAACTCACCTTCTTTAAAACACATCATTCCTTTCTGTCATGACCACTCAGTACAAGGGCAGAGGTTCTCAGGGGTTCCTAAGCTTCGCTGCACACGGGACTCACTGAGGATGTTAAAAAATACCCACACATGGGGCTGGACGGTTAGCTCAGTGAGTTACAGTATGGCGCTGACAACACCAAGGCCCAGGGTTCGATCCCTGAATGGGCCAGCTACCAATTAAAAAAAAACAAACCAACCACCCACACCTGGTCTTACCCACACACACTGATTTAATGGGGATGGGGTGTAACCTACACATTGGGACTTTTAAAACTTCCCAGGTGACTCTAAAATGCAGTAGTTTGGGCAGTTATAACACTAAGGTCAAGGGTTCGGATCCCCATCCCAGCCAGCTGCCAAAAAAAAAAAAAAAAGAGAGAGAGAGAGAAAATTAAAATGCAGTAGTTTGGGCAGTTATAACACTAAGGTCAAGGGTTCGGATCCCCATCCCAGCCAGCTGCCAAAAAAAAAAAAAAAAGAGAGAGAGAGAGAAAATTAAAATGCAGTAGTTGGGAGCTACTGGGCTGGAGAGCAGAGGTTAACAAAATCACCTACACACTGGAATCACCAAGGGACTTTCAAAACTCTGATTTAACTGATCCAGGGTATAGCCTGGCCTTCAAGAGTTTTAAAGTTTCCCAAAAGATTCTATTTGGCAGCAAAATTTGAGAACTACTGTCCTACACCGGTGGGTCTTCAATTTTGGTGCGTTTGAGAATCACCTGGAGAGCTACTAGGCACCCCTGAGTCCTAGGTCGGTGCAGCTGGATAGAGCTGGCTTTTGCAGCTTCATTATGTTCCCCAGGTGACACCCTCCAAAGTGTGAGACCCACTGCACTACACTATTGCTGATGGAGCTCAAGTCTTAGAACAAAGATTAATCCCAGAAACCTGTGTGGGATTAATATTGATACAACTCGCTGTTCTTCAGTAAAAAGTGGGTTTAGGTAAGAAACGCAGTACGAGGGCCGGCCCATGGCTCACTTGGGAGAGCGTGGTGCTGAGAACACCAAGTCAAGGGTTAAGATCCCCTTACCAGTCATCTTTTAAAACGATCAAACAAACAAACAAAAAACCTAGGTTTTTAACCTGGATCCGTGGACCTGTGTGGGCATCAAGGAGGTCCCTAAAATAGTGCACGGGAGGAGGTGTGTGTGAGTGTGTGTGTGTGTGTGTGTGTGTGTAAAATAGTGCACAGGAGAGTGTGTGTGAGAGAGTGAGAGTGAGAGTGTGTGTGTGTGTGTGTTTGTGTGTGTGTCTATGAATGCTATGAAGAACAATCCATAACTTCCATCAGAATCTCAAAGGACTCCAGGGTCCAAAAGAAGTTAAGAACCACGGTCTTATACTGTACCTTGTCATGAAAGCTTATGTGAATGAAATCCCTGTACTGCAGCCTTGTTGTTTGCAGGATGGAGCCAAGATGACAGTTGAGCTGATCACCTCCAACCAAGTCATAGTCTGTTGTTCTGTTTCTGCAACTAAAAAAGGGGGTAAAGATGTTATTGTGCCAACCTGAGCCACTTACCAGGGAATATCAATACTCACTGTCATGTTTTCCCAGCAAACATAATGACTAGAGTTTACAATTTTCAGGACTTAACCCGGCTAACACAGAATGGCTTTTAAAAGATGAATATTTCTCTGTGTATACCTCTTTATTAGAGTTTTTACTTTTAGCATATTAATGCTTTACATATTCAAAAAAATAAATAAAACAATAAGGATGGGAGAGACCCTACAACTGAACTCCAACAGAAGGAGGTGAACAAAACTATTCCAAATTAACGGGGGCTGGCCCGGTGGCGCACTGCTACAGTGCGCCGCTTGGGAAGTGCGGCGGCACTCCCGCCGAGGGTTCGGATCCCACGTACAGACCGGCCGCTCACTGGCTGAGCGAGGTGTGGGAGCAACACCGAGGGTTGCAATCCGTTGCCAGTCCCGGTCCGGTACGGGCGCAACACTGAGGGTTGCGATCCGTTGCCAGTCACGAAAAAAGACAAAAAGGAAAAAAAAAAACAAAACTATTCCAAATTAACAACATAATCAAGTCTGAGGAAGAAACAAACAACAAAAGAACTAATCTAAGTAACTTTTGGATACAATACTCTAAGTCTAAGAAGAACTGCAAATGAATCACAAACCTTAATTAGCAGATGTCTTTTATTGTAGCAGTGCTGGGTATAGCAATTCTAAAACTACTTTGTGAGTATAGGAGGACTGAGCATGAGTAACATACTACTGCTGGGAGCCAGGGTTCTCTTTTTGGGAAAAAGTAGACATAGTTATGATATGGGAGAAGGCAAGGAAAAACTCTGTGGCTTCAGATAGAAATTTTAATATATCCATATAGCTGAACAGTTAGCTTAGTTGGTTAGAGTATGGTACTGATAACAATAAGGTCCAGGGTTTGATCCCTGTACTAGCCAGCACCAAAAAAAAAAAAAAAAAACCCCAAAACAAATAAAAATATCCATATAAACTCATAATTTTTTAAATATATATTTGGCTGAATCACATGAAATTGCTATTTTTACCTCAATTCTGTCCACTGAAAAGGCCCAGAAGCAATAACACTCCAGGAGTAATGTGCATACTTAGCACTTGGATCTTGGTTTCTAATTACCCCTGCCCACGTTACAAGAGGGTACCCTGGAGAAATGATGCCAGGGAAAGCACAAGATGAGCCCACAATATCTTATGTCAGAAAATCAGGAAGTGCTCAGAAAATGATGGGGACATATCAAAAGGACACAGGAGCCAGCCTGCAGGGTCAAAAATAAATATCTATAAATCCACATAGATAATAAATAGTAGAAAAGGAAAAGCTCTTCTTTACAGTCGAATGATAACTAACATAGAAGAAATGGTGAATTTAGAAAATTTGTAACCATCCTAACCGAATCAGACAAAAATCAATGAATGCTAAAACTACTAATTAAAAGTCTGGAGAGGAACAGGATATTTAAATGGTCTCAAAGTATCTCCCCTGTAGTGGATTGAATTATGTCTCCCCAAAACTCATTGAAGTTTGAATTGTATCCCCCAAGTTTTATGTGTTAGAAACTTGGCCCCCACTGTGACTGTTAAGAAGGTGGGAGATCCTATTATGGTAATTGAAAGATGGGGCCTTGAAGAGGTGATTGGACTGTAGGACCGTGCCGTAGTGAATGGATTAAAAATGGTGGCCAGGGGCGTGGCTCTGAGGGCTTTAAAAGAAGAGGAGAGTCTGTCTCTCTCTCTCTGCTCTCTCTGCTCTCTCTGCTCCCACCATCTTACAATGTGAGACCCCTGGGTTGCTGTTGCCACCACCAGATGGACTTTGAACTTCCCAGCCTCAGAAACTGTAAGCAATAAATTTTATTTTCTTTATAAATCACCCAGTCTCAGGTATTGTTATAGCAACACAAAAACGGACTAATACATCCCCAAAGATGATTTCTTATTTACAAAGGGAAGGAAAGTACAACTTCTGTGGCAAAACCTGGCAATCACCACCTCAGCCAAGTGATCAAAGTCAACATTGTAAGGCATGGGGCAAACTGGTTTCATGTGTCTCCTGATATGATGTACTAAGAAGGACACATGTTCCTCATGAAGCACTCCTGCCAAAAATTCAAAACTTGAATCTAATCACAAGGAAACAATCACACAAATACGAACCGAGGGCCATTCTACAAAAGATCTGCACTGTCCTCTTCAAAATGTCAGCTTCATTAAAGACAAACAATGGTTGAGAAAGTGCTCCAAATTGAAGGAGACTAAGAAAACATGACAACTAAATGCAACATGTCACCCTGGATCAAAGGAAAAATTGTTAGAAAGGAAACTATGAGGACAATTGGAAAAATTTAAATACAAGTTGTAAATTAGCTAACGATCAACAATAAATTTCCTAAATTTTAGAATTTTACTGTAGTTATATAAAAGAATGTCCTTGGTTTTAGGAAATTCAGGCTGAAGTAATTAGAGATAAAGGAGTGCCATGTCTACAACTAAATCTAAAATGGTCCAGGGAAAAATATGTGTGTACATATATATATGTATATACACACACACACACACACACACACACACATATACATATATGTATATGTGCACATGCACACACAAGGGTTCTTCAAAAAGTTCATGGAAAGATTGATATTATCTTTTTAATTCTATTTTTCCACAAACTTTTTGAAATACCCTCATATAGAGAGAATGTTACAGCACATGTGACAAAATAAGTCACAACTGGTGACTCCAGGTAAGGTATATAGGGGAGTTCCTTGTACAGTTCTTGCAAGTTTTTGAAATATGTCAAAATAAGCAGGTTTTTAAAGGGAAATATGGATATGGAGGCCTCAGACAGTGCAAACCTACCAGTCACCACCAATCCTGCACAGCCCTGTAAATGGGTTTCTATAAATGTAGAGAGGCCATCCATAGGCAGCTGCTGCAAACTGCATATAATGACGGCAATTTTCTAATTCTGCATCCAAATCAGCTTCCTGGAAATAAACAAAAAAAGCTTTTTGTTTAGGTGAACTCATTATGGAGAGGATCTACACTAAGATCTTAAACCTCAACTCAAATTTCTGATTCTTCTAGCTTTTTCCTCACTGAATAGAACTCTCAGAGGATTCCATAGGGAAAAGTGGTCCTTAAATACAGATGGACTCAGCAAGTACTGTGAGAGTTAACAGCAAAAAAACCCCTAATGACTTTTCTGATTTCTCTGAAGTGAGCCAGTGCTTCCTGCCTGGATGCATCAGACTAGCAGATTTCCACTGCCACCGCAACACATGAGCTGCCAAGAACTGGGCGCTTTAACAAGGAGCAGAGAAATACATAGTCTGTTTGCAATTTTCTCCTTCAAAAGCATAAAAATCTGTGGCAGGAAAACTATCACCAAGCAAAGCAGAACTGTTTCTGCTCCCTGGGTGTAGAGAAGAAAGCAAACACACCTAGGGAGAATCAGGACCCATCCCAGAAGGAAATTTTCTGATACGTAGAATCGAACAGCAAATTTCCTAAAACAGAAGGCTTTAAAAATACAATGGATGGTGAGCTGGCCAGGAATGGGCTCCCACTACCTGAACTCCAGGTGATGACGAGATGCTTCACCTGACAGGTGATAAACTACAACCAGCAGAAGACACAAATCAGATTCCAACCCAACTGCAACTGAAATTGCTGTTGGCTAAAAGCTGTATATTTCTCAATTCTACAATGAGGTGTAAATGTCAAAACAATGCAATCCAATAAAAACACAGGCTTACCTGGGAGGGCTCTGGGGAGTGGGTGATCACCTCGGCAGGCTCTTGGTTATTACTGATATTGTCCTGTTGCTGATGAAGAAGAGCAAGGCCTGCTGCGATGTCACTAGGCACCAGATCTGTGTCCTGGTTTGGAAACCACAATGGCCTGTCATAACATTCAGCAGGAACTGCCCAAGAGTTCCCTAAAATTCACTTTTATATAGTTCATAGGCACACATACACAGATACATCTGTAAGTACAGGTATTTTTAAAAGCATTTTCCTTGCATAACTCCTTCTATATGTGTGCTTAATATTTTTTCACATTTTGCCCTCAGACAAATCTACTGGAGAACATAAAAATTTTGTTGATCTCTAAGGCACCGGCCACCAAAAAAATTTTTGATCTCTATTTTAAAAGCTCACTTTAAGTTACTCAGCTATTCTTAATCTACTTCAAATCTTTTGTAAAGTGGCAGAGTAAATGGATAAATTCTCCATCTTTGTAGTAACATGCAATTTTAGCCCAACTTTATACTCTCACTTCTCAAGATGCTGTGAAAGTTTTGTTGAAATGCAGTCTATAGTAGAGATTTGAGACTGAACTTAAACTCACAGGTATAGCAAACCTCAAAAAGAGCCCCAAACTAGTAAAGCAACAGAGAATTAGTCTTCTTGAGCCTGACCTTATCCTTTTTCTTCAGGATAGATATGGAGGAGCCAGTAATCCTCAACCACCTCCAGGCACTTCCAGCCCATAAGAGAGGACTATGTACAGGCCAGCTGGCCAATGAACCATAGGTTCTGCCTAGGATGTAGATTAAGACATCCTCTAAGAATAACCAGCTTCTGTTCTTCCTTCCAAATATCTTAAGACTAAATTGAAGCACTCTTAAATTATTTAGGGGGACACACTTCTCCAATCCTGACATGGGGCTGCTGCTATGGCCTGGTGTTAGGCTACAGGGCCAGTCCTGAACACTGCAAAGTGGGACACCACAGAGAAGCAAGAAAGAGCCCGGCAGGTGTGCAGGATGTCAAGAGAACTCTTCCTCCCTTACTTGGTCTCAATACTGAACAGCAGTTTATGAGAGAACATTACATAAAAAGACAAAATCACACACTGGATACAAAAGAAAAAAAGAGTATTTTCAAATCACAGAAGAAATCACTCTAGAATGATGACACCCTTCTCTGCTACAATAATCTATTCAAACCTTCCTTCAAAGGTAGAATAATCTATCATTTCTGTCATGATATGACAAAATCACACACTGGATACAAAAGAAAAAAAGAGTATTTTCAAATCACAGAAGAAATCATTCTAGAATGATGACACCCTTCTCTGCTACAATAATCTATTCAAACCTTCCTTCAAAGGTAGAATAATCTATCATTTCTGTCATGATATAAAGTAGCCACAAATCAGTCAGATACTACCTTGGATGCATGACGCTGCCTATACTTGGTATCTGCTGCATAGAGGATATATAAAAAGATGGCTGGCAAATTATTCTTAAAATGTACAGGTTCCATTATTTAGTTCCTTAAAAACTATTTCAAAATCCTGACAGTGTAATGAACAGGTGTCAACACAAGGAAGAGCCCGACCACAGAGGTTGGGTCTGAAAAAGCACGGCCCTTGAAGTTAACCGCTCCCTCTAGTACTCATCCCAGACAGAGTCTCTGCCCCCACCCCCACACAGATTCCAGGCTCTCAGAAGCTATTTTACATGAACAGGGGGATTGGCTCAAAATACAGAGTACTCTTCACACAGAAGCATTTACTTAAACAGAAGAGAGAGACCAAACCAGACCCCTCAGCTTACTGAAAAGTAGGTTGAGAAAAGCTCTGCCGTACTCGAAAAAGCAACTCGAGTATGGTCGTCTTGCCCAATGCAACAGCACAAGAACTTGATTCTGGTTTCCCACAGGCTTGTAGCTGCGGTCTTGAGGCCATTAAATAACTGGCTTGATTCATGACTATCCAGGTGACTGGGACCAGCAGAGGAATATGGAGCCATTTTCCCCCCCAGTGGGTCAAAGACAATGATAATGGTAACCAAAGTGGCGACGATGATGATCCAACTGCAAAACAGAGAGAGGAAAAGGCTTCATGACTGTGGGCCCTGCCTCCAGATGCAGAGCCAAAGTCCTTTGGACTCAGCTTCTGCATCTCTACAACTGAGGCTCCAGTTACCAAGGAAGATGCAGCTCTCCCAGAACCTGGCTGAAGCAAGCAACTCCTTTCTTCTACAAAGTTCCTTATGAACCCATAGCTAACCCCAAGCCCCTAGATCAGTCCTAAAAGTAAAGTCCACAAAGGAAACACAGAGCTATCTGCTGGTAGAGTTGCAGCCTGGGCAAAGCAGTAGCTGGACTTGCTCTCAGAGCCCAGACCCTTACTCTTTAGTGCCTCAAGGTTCTTCTCAGTAAAACCAAAAGAATTTCCATTATCACAGGATATTCTGATAGGTCTTTTGTTCATGTTTAAATATTTCTACACTGACCACAGTGTGCAAGGCTCTGTGGATTCATGAACACATGTGCTGCTGGGAAGATGCACCTGTTAAGGGGCTCTGCTGCCCCCTGGCTATGTGACGCAGGAAAGTTTCCTCATTTATAACACAAGGGGATGGAACTAGATCATCTCTAAGATTTTTGGCCTAGAAAATGCAAAAACCTTACTGCTCTAGAATATTATTTCCTGTCACAATTCCTAACACTATATCTCTTCTCTTCCTATCTTTAGTTTCGCCCTTGTTTTGGTCTTCAGTTTTCTTCCTTCATGTAAGAGAAGGGAGCAAATGCAGGAAAGTGAGAATAGGTAAGACAGAAAACTACATCAATAAATGCATAAGGGGGCCGGCCCGTGGCTCACTTGGGAGAGTGTGGTGATGATAACACCAAGGCCATGGGTTCAGATCCCCTTACTGGTCATTATTTAAAATATATATATATATATATATATAGGAATGGAGAAAATTAAATTTAACATAGTAGCCACCTCTGCAGAGGGAACAGAGGGAAAAGAAGAGTCACAGGAGTTTCAGTTATATCTGTAATATTGTATTTCATCGTAATAATCATCTGAAGTGACTATGGTAAAATATTAAGATTTGAAAGAGGCAGATGGCAACTAGACAGATATCCGTTATACTATTCTCCTTAGTACTGTCAATCCCAGTGTTGTACCAAGGACGGGCCATGGAAGTGGTCTGCCCTGGGTATAGGCAACAAGGGGGTCAATATTCTGTAGAGACTTTAAAAGCAATAATAAGACAAACTAGAAATTAGTCTAGTTTTTAAAATCCCTTTGAGCTGGTGATTCTAATAATAAAAAATAAATAAATAAAAAAATAAATGCATAAGGGAAGATGAATTATTACTTATGTATAAACAAATGTCTCTAAATTTTCTTGAGTTACTCAGAAAGGTCCAGTTTCTAATGATTTCAGGAAGTCCGCAGGATGCTGGGCTGTCGTGTTACTCAGGTTTGTTTACCTGCGTCTCAAAGGCATCTCTGACAAGAAGAAACTAAAAGAGAAGATGGAAGACCTCACCTGAAAATGACGGTTGCAATGATGCCATTCACAACTGTCTTGTCACACTGAACACCTTCTGCTACCCAGGCGGCCCCCAGAGAAGCCCAGACCATCTCTGGCAGAAAGAGTGCTAGGCGGATGTAAAGCAGCTTAGACATAGACTTCCGTGGTCCAGGGTTACAAATGGTTCCTGAAATACAGAAAATATTCAGACTGCTCACTGCCTTCCTCAGAGAGGAAATTTCCTTTCTACAAAAACACAGCTGTTGGGGCGTACTTTTGTACTGTATACACACTCATCACCTGGCCTCCTCTACTTGTAATTGTTAATCAATGCCTGTGTTTGACAGCACATGGCCTAGTGAAACATGAAAAACAGTACAAAAAGCCTCAGGTTCATCTCTTAGACTTACCAGGGATTAGAAAGACTTCTGGGTTCTAACTAGGGTGACCATATAATTATAGCCCAAAGTGGGATACTTCTTCTTCTTTTTTTTTTTTTTAAAGATGACCGGTAAGGGGATCTCAACCCTTGACTTGGTGTTGTCAGCACCACGCTCATCCATTGAGCAAACCGGCCATCCCTATATGGGCTCCGTCCCCGTGGCCTTGGGGTTATCAGCACCACACTCTCCCGAGTGAGCCACGGGCCGGCCCAAAGTGGAATACTTCTGATAGCAAAAGAGGATGCTATTAACAATTATGCTGGGACAAAAGGCGTAACACAGAACTGTCCCAGGCAAACAGGGATATACATTCACCTAAGTTCTAACAGCCAGCAAAATGAGCTCTACCACCTATTTGAGACCTATATCATTCCAAACACTGTCCTAAACACTTTATGCCCATTATTCTTTATCCTCACAGTGACTGTGAGTTAGTGATTATCCCATTTTACAAATGAGAAAACTGAGGCTCAGAGAGCTTAACAGACACTTTCTAAAATATAATCCAGGTCTTCATTTTTGGGAAGTGAATAATTCTGATGTATAAAACCACCTGAAGAAACCTAACATTTACACGTGACACTTTTACTGTATTTGTAAAATACATACAAGTATCAATAGAGGCCTGTGTGCTTTAATTCTTGATGTAAAACTCTGACTCTCTCTCTTTGGAGAAGAGTTGTGATAAACACTAATCTAAGTAATATAAAAATTCCACGATGAAAATAAAAACAATGATTGGAAAAATCTAATAACTAAAGAATGATTCAGTAAAGAAATAGATTTTTAGGATTTTTTTAGTTTCAGATGTATATTGGAAAACAATTTTTTTTAATTGACACATTATAATTATACATATTTATGGGGTACTGTGTGATATTTCAATACATGTATATAATGTGTAATGATCAAATCAGGTCAGTTAACATACCCATCCCCTCAAGCATTTCTCATTTCTTTGTGGTAGGAACATTCAAATTCCTCTCTTCTAGCTGAGTGAAAGTATATAATAAGTTGTTCATTATAGTCTTCCTACAGTGTTCTAACACCAGATCTTACTCCTCCTATTTAGCAATAAACAGCTTTGAAATTCCAAAAATTACCATCCGTTAGAATTACTTACATAGAGTCACATCTTAAAATATTAGGCACTATTGGGCCTCATTTCTGGCACAAAGACAAAATTTTATACGGTATTAATTTTAACAGTATCCTCCTTCTGAGGGCAAGATAAAGGGTGCAGATATGTAAAAATAAGTCTTATATTTGGAGCTAATTATTGTATGACAACAGCCAATCACCTGAGAGAAACAAGAAATACTGTATACACACTACACACACATTGCTTCCCGGAGAGCTGGGACTCTAAATAAGGACATATCATAGTGCTGTCAGCAGCATCTGGACTTGAAACTCTAACAGTGATGACAACTACTGATACTGCATTAATGAAATAAATACACAGACAAAAAAGCAAGAAATGAAGTTGTCCTAATTAAGGTTTCAGAAAAGACATAAGATACTGAAAAAGTCTCCTTTACCTAATTGTGCTGGCCTAATAAAACCCTTTTGTTTTATCTACATATTTATATTCTTCTCAAGATAGACATACTGGGGTGGACCTGGCTCCTGCAGTAGGCATCATGATGATAATGACCCATAATGAAGGAGCATGGATGCATTCCTGAATGTAACGTCTTCAACACAGTCTGTGCTAAGTAACCCCACCATCCTTCAACACACACAGTCACTTATGTAAGAGCAATAAAAAGAAGGCCTATGGGCTGGCCCCGTGGCGCACTCAGGAGAGTGCAGCGCTTGGGAGCACAGCGAAGCTCCCACCGCAGGTTCGGATCCTATATAAGGATGGCCGGTGTGCTCATTGGCTGAGCACGGTGCGGGCGACACCAAGCCAAGGGTTGCATCCCCTTACCGGTCACAAAAATGATAAAAAAAAAAAAGAAGGCCTATGTCACATCTTTAGATTCAACACCTCTGCACTCTGCAGCAATCTTCTCTGGCATGAGATTGGCAATGAACTCTTGAGATACAAATGCAGAGATG
This sequence comes from Galeopterus variegatus, assembly GCF_000696425.1. Classification (NCBI taxonomy): domain Eukaryota; kingdom Metazoa; phylum Chordata; class Mammalia; order Dermoptera; family Cynocephalidae; genus Galeopterus; species Galeopterus variegatus. The sequence goes on along the minus strand of NW_007727587.1, from coordinate 79,745 downwards.
CAAGGAGATGTCCCATAACTAAAGCCAAACACAGCAAATGGAAGACCCTGTATGTCAAGGGTGTTCTGTCAAAATGTGGTAGTCGTGAGTGTTGACTGTCCCTAACTAAACCTCTCCCAGAGTGACAACAGAAGGACTGCATCTGGGAGGTTCTCAAATCAAAAACAGAAACTACCACAACAATATTAAGATTTCTACCCAACTAAGCTACCTATATTTATGACCAAGAAAAAGAGGATCAGTCTTTTGGATAAAGATGACTGAATTCTTTTGGATAAAGATGACTGAATTCTTTTTTTCTTTTCTTTTTTAAAGATGACCGGTAAGGGGATCTTAACCCTTGACTTGGTGTTGTCAGCACCACGCTCACCCAGTGAGCGACCGGCCATCCCTATATAGGATCCGAACCCGTGGCCTTGGTGTTATCAGCACCACACTCTCCCGAGTGAGCCACGGGTCAGCCCAAAGATGACTGAATTCTATTTGTCTAAATATTCCCTGTACAACTTGTGATGTTTCTTTTACAGAGGAATATCAGCCAAAAGCTAAATAAATATTGTCTTTCAGCGCAAATGACTTATTAATTATTGAGACCACCTATCTAAACATAAGGACAATGGAAGTTATCTGTGTACTATCAAGAATAAAATTTACCGGGCCGGCCCGGTGGCGCACTGGATAGTGCGCCGCTTGGGAAGCGCGGCTGCGCTCCCGCCAGAGGGTTCGGATCCCACATACGGACCGGTTCCCGCTCACTGGCTGAGCGAGGCACGGGGGCAACGCCGAGGGTTGCAATCCCGTTGCCGGTCCCGGTCCGGTACGGGGGCGACACTGAGGGTTGCGATCCGTTGCCGGACACGGAAAAAAGACAAAAAAAAAAAAAAAAGAATAAAATTTACCAACGTGTTAGTAGTTTAAAAAAAAATACCTAAAATTTCCAATTTGTAAAAAATTCATGGATTTTGTACAGTTAAGGCATATAAAGGGTAAAAAGCTCAAACAGTTCAAGTAAATTTTAAGCCTTTTAGTGTTTTATCACTGCTTGAATCAGGATGTAGGAGGCATGCTTATCACATTGTATACGATGATGATAAACTGGGAGAGGGTGGCTCATACAACGGATGATAAGATCAAGATCTTGATAGTTTGGAATTATGGACTGAAACATAAAGTAAATTTTAAGCCTGGTTTCCACCTCTAAACCTCCAGTTATCTTCTCTAGAAATAAACACATGACTTGTGTATCCTCCCAGAGAGTCTGTGCATAAACAAAATGTATATATACTTTAGAAAAAAGCAGCAAATATAACATCCTGTACGTTAGCATACAGGAAATCATTCCTCATCTGTTCACAAAACATTTTCTCATTTGTAACTGGTATACAGTAGATCTTATGGATGAACTACAGTTTACCTAACGAGTGGCCTACTGACAGGCATTTCATTTGTTCAGAGCTCTATTTGCTGTCTATTACTATAGTAAGCAGGCACATGTCATACTTCTTGGTCATCCAAAACTCAAAGATATTTTTCTCATGAAACACTTTGCCACTGATTTTCTCCCCTCCACATTTCTCCTATGAGATAACACCTTTTATGTTTCGGTCCATCATTCCAAACTGTTAAGATCTTGATCTTGTCCTGTATTAGCCATCCCCTCCCATTTTATCATCGTCATCTACAATCTGATAAGCATGTCTCCTACATCCTGATTCAAGCAGTGATGAAACAGTAAAACATAGTGGATAGTGGCATGCCATATAGCCCTGCCTCTGACTGATGAATTTTTATTTCCTAATGTATTTCTTTATTAGTCACCAGTGTTCAGCTCATCCTATGAACCAGAGCAATAAAATTTCCAACATTTCCAGAGACGTTCTCAGTAAATGATTATCTGCAGAAAACTGTAACGTATAGAAAAAAATTGTCATTAAAAATAGGTACAACTCGGGCCAACCCTGTGGCTCACTCGGGAGAGTGCGGCGCTGGGAGCGCTGAGGCCGCAGGTTTGGATCCTATATAGGGATGGCTGGTGCGCTCACCGGCTGAGCGCGGTGCGGCTGACACCAAGCCAAGGGTTACGATCCCCTTACCGGTCACAAAAAAAAAAAAAAAATAAGTACAACTCTTACAACTCATTAATAAAAGAATAAATAACCTAGTCTAAAGTTGGGCAAAGGATCTGAATAGATATTTCTACAAAAATGATATACAAATGGCCAATAAGCACACGGATGCTCGACATTAGGCATTAAGGAAATGCAAATCAAAACCATGAGCTACTACCTCACGTTATATTCAAAAAGTCAAATAACAAGTGTTCGTGAGGATGTAGAGAAACTGGAACCCTCATACACTGCTGGTGGAAATGTAAAATGGTGTAGCTGCTTGGAAATGTCTGACAGTTCCTCAAAAGGTTAAACAGAGTAACCACTGACCCATCAATTCCACTCCTAGTACATACCAAAGGGAAATGAAAACATATGTCTATACAAAAACTTGTATGTAAATTGCAGCATTATTCCTAAATAGCCAAGAAGTGGAAACGGGGCTGGCTGGTTAGCTCACTTGGTTAGAGTGTGGTGTTGGTAATACCAAGGTCAAGGGTTCAGATCCTCACGCTAACAAGCCTCCAAAAAAAAAAGTGGAAAAACCCAATTGTCTACCAATGAAAAATGAAATGGATAGGTAAAATGTAGTATATTCATTCAATGTAATATTATTCAGCCATAAAAAGAAATGAAGTACTGTTACATGCTACAACATGGGTGAACCTTGAAAACATTATGCTGTTTAAGAAGCCTGACCAAAAGGCCACACAGTTGGATAACTTCCATTTACATTATGTCCAGAATAGGCAAAACTATAGAGACAGAAAGCAGATTAGTGGATGCCTAGGGCTGGGGGAGTTGGGAAGAAATGAGAAGTGAATCCTAACGGGTACAGGATTTATTTTTCAGGTGACAGAAATGTTCTAAAATTGATTGTGGTGGGCCAGCCCAGTGGCGCACTGCGATAGTGCACCGCTTGGGAAGCGCAGTGGTGCTCCCTTCGAGGGTTCGGATCCCACATACAGACCGGTTCCCGCTCCCTGGCTGAACGAGGCGCGGGAGCAACGCCAAGGGTTGCAATCCCGTTGCCGGTCCCGGTCCAGTACGGGGGCGACACTGAGGGTTGCGATCCGTTGCCGGACACGGAAAAAGACAAAAATAAATAAATAAATAAATAAAATTGATTGTGGTGATGGTTGCACAACCCTATGAATATACTAAAAACCACTGACTTGTACACTTCAAATGGGTGAATTGTATGGTATGTGAATCACATCTCAATAAAGCTGGCAAAATAAAAAAGAATAGGTGTCAAAAAGAGAAGACTACTTTTTACCTTTCATGCTGACACAAACAATAGCTAACACATTACATATAACAAATGCCAGGAGAACAATGAGAACGATCATGTAACTGCTGAGCAGGACTCCACCAGCACAGTCCAGCTTCCCTCTGTGCATGAGATACAAAGTCAGAATGCCAATCCACCTGTGGGAAAACAGGGAGGGTCAGAAATGGGATCCATGGAGCTGCTTTATAAAACATGATACAAAGAAATAAAAGAAGTTAATATTTTCCAAAACAAGGCAGCGTTCACTTTCAAATATGATTTTCATCAATAAAATATCTAATAAGTTAACTAGAGTATGGCTTTCTTTTTCTGAGTTTTATACTTTCCATGCTTATGTCATTGTTCTTATTCTATGCCAGCTGTAATCCACAAGAGGCAGTTTAAGCCACAAACAGGCAAAAATAATGCGAACTGCTGAAAATAGCCCCATCATAACTCAGAAATACACAACTGGTAAACCAACAAACTATATGTTTGCTGACTTATTAACAAGAGAATTTTTATGAGAACTTCAAAAAGTTCATGGGAAAATAGAATTCAGAGACAATACAAAAAAGAAAAAAGAAACAAACAAAAAGAAAGAAAAGAAAAGAAAGATAATACATATCTTTCCATAAACTTTCTAAGTACCCTTGTACTTCTATGGGTTGACAAGAAATTGACACACACTGTAATCTGCTGTTATATGGGAAGCAAGTAATGCAAAGATGTTCCATGGTGAAAACTGATAAACTTGGAGGAAGTACTGTTGCCTCATAACTACATTTTGTAGTTCAGTGCAGAACAACGAAACAGAGTACTGAACAACGGCAAGTAATAATGACTTGTCACTACAGGTATTTCAGTAGAAGGCAGAGCATCACTTGGCAAGAATCCTCTATCAAGGATTCAAGCCCAGAAGTGGAATTGGACTATATAACTTTCTATGCTTTTGTCAGTTTTGTGTCTGGAAATAATAACGGGGAAATGATCTCAGAAATACTTGGCCCTGGGGCCGGCCCGTGGCTCACTCGGGAGAGTGCGGTGCTGATAACACCAAGGCCCCGGGTTCGGATCCCACATAGGGATGGCCGGTTAGCTCACTGGGTGAGCATGGTGCTGACAACACCAAGTCAAGGGTTAAGATCCCCTTACCGGTCATCTTTAAAAAAAAAAAAAAAAAGAAAAGAAAAGAAATACTTGGCCCTGAAAACTACAAAACTCCTTGGAAGCAGCTCATAATATTTCGTGTTTTTATATTTCTTTCCCCTTGAGAATCTACTTTTTCATAACAACGATATTAGTCTTTTTTGCCCAGATCCTCTGAGAACAGACTGCATGCACCAATGCCACTTTCCACTGATTCCACACTTTGAAATCAGACAACGGAGTCTATATCGAGCCTGTCTGCTTCTCATGAAATTCAGCCACAACCGGCTCAAGAATGGCAACAAGAATACTATTTCCCATCTTTCGCTTTGCAGATACAACTGAAGTGCTTTGCTTTTCTATGCAGAGTGACCCAGACCCGGAGGCCACGGCTCTTGGTCAGCAAAGAAGTCTCGCGGTTCCCAGGGCCAGGTCTCGGCGTGCGAACCCCGGGCTCGCCATTTGATCTCGGGCACGGCTAAACCTCTTCGGGCCTCAGCTTGCTATCTGTAAAATGGGTGCAGCAACAGTACCTACCTCCTCGGGCGGTGGTGAGCACTAGATAAGAGAATGCACGGCAAGCGCTGGGGCCCCGTCAGCGCTCAGTAAGCTGGCGACTTCTATCACTGTCTCGGGGGACAGCTCGACCCCCCTCCCCAGCTCCCTCCTCTCGGGAGCGGCCGTCCTTACCACAGCACTCTCAGGAACAGCTCGAAGAACCCGGGGAAGACCAAGTCGTCGCTAGCTATGGCCCAGCGCCGACCGAAGAGCACCATCCCGGGCATGGTGAAGGAACAGCCGACCGGCCCGAAGCCAGCCCCGGTGCACGGCCACCGTTCGCAGACCAGCGACCCCCGAACTCCGCCGCCAAACTGAGCGCAAACCCGCGCAGGCGCCCACGAGGGTGGGGCCCGGCGCATGCTCCTGCGCAGGCAGAGATCAGCGCACGCGCTCTGAGCCCCACTCTGCCGCTGCCGGAGCCCTCTGCGCCTAAGCAAGTACACTGACTCGGAAGCCACTGACTGATTTTATGGCAGATCTGGAAATCTCTGGAGTTCGTTCTGGTAATATTGCCATTTTATGGTTAAGAACTCTTCAGGCCCGGAGGGATGGCTAGCCCAGAGACCCTGGGACTCATACCCAGGCCAAGCGTGTGACGAGGTTGCCGCTGTCTGAGGTCCCCGCTGTAAAGAGTCTCGTGTTGGGACCCTTCTGGAGTTCAGGATCTGAAACCACCCGGCAGCGGGGTACGGCAGGGTACAGTGCTGACCACCTCTCAGCACCTCCACTTCCACACCCTGGTCTGAGCCACCTTCATCTCCTGCCTGGTCTCCCTGTTGCTCTCCCTCATTCTGCCCTGGCCCTCCTATAGCAGCTGGGGTGCCCACGTTGAACCGTCAGACCAAGCCCGTCCACTGCCTAGGACCTTGCAAGGCTGCACTTTTTTTTTTTTTTTTTTTTTTTTAAAAGATGACCGGTAAGGGGATCTTAACCCTTGACT